>NC_141035.1:4377500-4407500 GCF_052040795.2 Danio rerio
TTACAAGTCGCCTAGAGAAAAACACTTAAGTTTCACCATTGTTAAATCCATTCAGCTGATTAGCCTAGCATAAATCATTGAATCGGGTTAGACCATTAGCATCTCACTCAAAAAGAGAGAGAGAACAAAGAGAGTCAAGCGTTAAATGATCAGAACTCCTAATGTTAGTTTTCCTTTAAATTAGCTTTCCTTTGTTATATGTTGGTGAGGACTTGTCTTTAAGGGAACACTCCACCTTTTTTATAAAAGACTTATTTTACAAGTACACCTAAAGTAAAACAGTTAAGTTTAACTTTCAGCTGATTAGCTTAGCTTAGCATAAATCATTGAATCGGATTAGACCATTAGCATCTCACTCAAAAAAAAAAAAAAGAGTCAAGCTTTAAATAGGACAATTAACATAACTTTTTATGTTAGCTCTCCTTTATGTTTAGTGTTGGTGAGGACCTGACCTGAACACTCCACCTTTTTTATGTAAGACTCATTTTACAAGTCACCTAAAGTAAAACAGTTAAGTTTAACATTCAGCTGATTAGCTTAGCTTAGCATAAATCATTCAATCGGATTAGACCATTAGCATCTCACTCAAAAAAAAAAAGAGTCAAGCTTTAAATGAAAAAATATTGAGAATGTTTTGAGCAAGATGCTATGTCGTTTCAAAATATGAGACCTTCGTACATCTTTGGAACAGAAATTAAGATATTTTAGATGAAATCAGAGAGCTCTCTCATCTTTGAGATACAGAAACGTACATTAAAAGTCCAAAAACAAACTTTTGTCTAAATGTTTCACTGGACTTTAGTGGTTCAACTGTAATCACACGAAGCGCCAAGAACAATTTGCTGCTGTTCACATTATGCATACAGCGGCACGGTGGCTCAGTGGTTAGCACTGTCGCCTCACAGCAAGAAGGTTGCTAGTTTGAGCCCTGGCCAACTCGGTTGGCGTTTCTGTGTGGAGTTTGCATGTTCTCCCAGTGTTCGTGTGGGTTTCCTCCAGGTGCTCTGGTTTCCCCAAAAGACATGTGCTATAGATGAATTGAATTAACTAAATTGGCCATAGCATATAAGTGTGTGAATGAGTGTTTATGGGTGTTTCCCAGTACTAGGTTGCGGCTGGAAGGGCATGCGCTTTGTAAAATATATGCTGGATAAGTTGCCGGTTCAGTCTGCTGTGGCAAGCCATGATGAATAAAGGAACTACCCCAAAGGAAAATGAATGAATAAATGATTATGCAAACTTTCTGTAAGGAAGACTCCATACTACAGCATACTGTTTGCCATAAAACAAACTACTGCACTCAATCATCCATTTCCATAAGACAGAAGTAATAAATGATATTTGGATGTGAGATTTCACCCAGCATGAGCCACCAACAAACCATTTGCACAACCGCTCCACATTCAAGTCGCTGAGAGCAAGATGCAGATCAAGGCAGCGGCTGCGTTCTTTCATGTTAGTTAATTGCTGCACAATTAAACGGATGACAGCTAACAGCGTGTTGTGCTTTTATGCTTTTAGCTTTCATAAAAAAATGACAGCTATTAATGTTGAACATTGTTTCTTTAGTCAGCATTGAAAACCTTTCACATTCCACACTCAGATAACAACACTGACAGTGATGTGCAAAGTGCAGCGTCCACACAGTCTGCACATATTTTGGGGTTTACACTGTAAAAATGCTGGGTTTTATACCATTTCCATTTGTGTTGGGACAACATGGAGGAGTTAACTTATTAGTTTTGATCAATTTAAGTGGATTGAACATAAAACACAAAACAGTTGTCACAAATCCTGAATAATTGTGTTTATAAACTGTGGGCACAGGTGCGGTTAATAAAGCCCTTGAGGCAGTCCTGATTGGCCAGAGATTGAATGAGTAAATTGGAGTGTACCATAATCAGAGCAGGGGTGTGACACTGAGTTTGCTGTTTAGGAACAAAACTTCTCAACTGGTTCAGTTTATTTTAAGTGAAGTTTCACAAACTAAATTCGAGAGGAGCACGTGGTATGATTGAGCACGACTAGATTCTCACCTATAATCAGTATAATAATACGATAGAGTGGTCCAAGCTTACTATAAATGGATCGTTTTCTCTCTACTACTCTATTTTCGTTTTGGAAGAATCCCCTCTCCCACCCCATCTCCTCTCTTTTCTCCCTTTTCTAAGAGGGAGCTCTCGAGACCTACCTGATCCCCTAAAAATCCCCTAATAATCCCCCTAGGGCTCAAGTATCTCTGCGCTCAAGGTTCTCTCCCGGGACAGCATCCCAAACCTGCTATAAACACTAAGCATATCTAAGTGGGAACTCTTGAAATAAGTAGTTTGAGCAAACAGCAAACGTCTTTTTTGCGTGTAGTAGGGTCACATTGGAAAATCAAAATGCCCATATTTGTGAATGCTTTCACACTTAAATTTACATAAAATATGTAAATATAAATGTATATGCTTGTCTGTTATGCCAACGCCATCTTGTAGCAATTCGTAACTTTTTGATTTAGTGGCTAATTTGAATGAATGAATCTGTGCAATCTCATTTATACAATTTAGTACGATTTGCTAATTTCCTGTTGACGGTTGGGTTAGGGGTAGGCCCACACGGAATCAGCACGCGCAGAATTTCGCAGATTTTCCACAGAATTCCGCAGATTTTTAAACAATCATTAATTCTGTTTATTTACTTGAGTAAATGTGTAAATCTGAAATTATTCCATTTTTATTCAGTAATTTATTACTTTTTATTTCATATATTAAGGTTTTAGTTATGATAGTCCGCTGGATTCTCCCAAAATAATTTCGCATAAATCTGCAGATTTTTACCAAAATTCTCAGCAGAAATAGCAAAAAACGTCCGCAGATTCCGTCTGGCCCTGGTTAAGGGGTGGGGTCTGAGCCATTAAAAACAAAGAAATTAACCACTAAACTGACAAAACGTAAAATAGTTACGTTTCCTTATGAGATCACAGCAGTTTGGACTGTTTGGCGCCATTTTGTGACTGAATAATAGATATGTTAGTGTTTACTCATAGTTTTGCCTTTAATTAAAGTATTAATCAACAAATACAGCTCAAAACAATTTTTTGTCTAATTTATTTTTATTTTGTAGCAAGCATGTGATGAGTAGGATCAAGTATATCCAGGTGGTTGTTTTAACAGAATAAAGCCATTCATTCATTCATTCATTCATTCATTCATTCATTCATTCATTTTCTTTTCGACTTTATTAATCCAGGGTCACCATAGTGGAATAAACCACCAACTTATCCAGCACATGTTTTAAGCAGCGGATGCCCTTCCAGCTGCAACCCATCACTGGGAATCATCAATACACACTCATACACTACGGACAATTTTAGCCTACCCAGTTCACCTGTACCGCATGTCTTTGGACTGTGGGAAAAACCGGAGCACCCAGAGAAAACCCACGCGAACGCAGGGAGAACATGCAAACTCCACACAGAAACGCCAACTGACCCAGCCAAGGCTCGACCTGTAATTATTATTATTATTATTATATAGGCTTTGCTCGGAAGCAATCATGCAAATTAGGTTCTGCTCCATAATGCATATATTTTAATGACAAATGTGTAATAATACTGGTAATTTACGTTTTTATTTCATTTTTACATACGCAATGAATGCAGCCTGCTAACTGATCAAATGATAGAATATGTAAACTTAGTTTATATATAAATAAATAATTCTGATTCGCAGAGGACTTTTATTTTGAAGGCGATGTCATGAGATTTGGTTAACCAATCAGAGAAATATCGGCGTTTCAGCACTGCATACATTTGTATAAGAAATTTTAAAGTCGTTTATCCATTTTCTTACCCTTAACCAAAAAACTTAAATCGAGCCAATATCTCATTTTTTATCTCTTTTTTTTTGTAAGCAAAAGATAAACAAATCTGTTTTCTTAGTTTTCTTTCTTTATGGATATGATATGGAAGGAAGATAGCTTGTTTAAAAATTAATCAAGATTTTACTTTAAAAATAAACAAATTAAACGAATAACAAAACAAGTTTATTTAACTTATTTTTTTAAAGGAAAGACTTCCTTAATTTTGACATTATTATTTCTGAAACTAAACAATAGCGCATACTCTACAAAATGTTTCTTGATTTAAGAACTGAAAACAAAAACAAAACAATCAATTTTTCGCAGTGCTCAGTTTACAGTGTGCAGTTTTACACAGTATACATCCTATTCTGAACACAGCCTTACATAAAAAACTCCAAAGATTTCTCTCAACAAGCAAACACATCCAGCAGCGCTCACAGAAGCCCAGATAGATAAACCCCTGGCAGGAGACTTACCGATCAACAAACACAGTCAGACACCAGCAATCCAAAAGCAGAAGTGAACTGGTGCCAGTGCGGTGGAATGACTGGAATAAACCATCTACTGGAGAACTGGGGGGGGAGGAAAGCCAATGTTTTGTTAACATGACCCAGAAAGGGCAGGTCGCTACCGTGGGAGAGGGAAAGTTACTGGGAGAGAGGAACAGATAAACCTCACTTCCGAAAAGGAGACTCCTACATGGTGGGTAAGAGCGAAACGCACGCATATGGGGAAGTTGTAAAAATGTCAGTGAAGTTACAGTAAACGGTAGCTGCTGTGGCTTCAACCACGGAATGTCTGGGATAATGTGGGATGCTAAACTGCAAAAGAAGGCTTCGTTCTTTAAGTTAAAGTCTTGTTTCTAGTCCAGATATCTCGAAATTCTTAAATCAAGAAGCCTTTTCTTGCTGTTTTGTTTCCAGAAATAATAAGTTAAAATTAAGTAAGTTTTTCCTTGAAATAAGTCAAATACTCTGCAAAATAATCCTGTTTTCAGTTTGAAATAAGATTATTTTGCTTACCCAATTGACAGATTAGTTTCGCTGGGAAAATTATTAATATGATTAATCACATCTAATTTCAATTAATCATGACTAAATTTGATTGGTTGTGGCTATTTTAATTAGTCATGACTGATTTAGATTAATCATGAATAATTTCGATTGATCATGACTAATTTTGACTATCCGTGATTAATTTTGATCAATTGTGGCTGATTTTAATTAAGCATGGCTAATTTCGATAGGTCGAGGCTGATTTAGATTAATCATGACTAATTTCGAATCGCGTTTCTGATTTTGATTATTCATGTCTAATTTCAATTGGTCGTAGCTGATTTAGATTAATCATGGCTAATTTCAACTGAACATGACTAATTTCAACTATCCGTGATTAATTTTGATCAATTGTGGCTGATTTGAATTAATCATGACTAATTTTGATAGGTCGTGGCTGATTTCGATTAATAATGACTAATTTCGATTGGTCATTTCTGATTTCGATTATTCATGTCTAATTTCAATTGGTCGTAGCTGATTTAGATTAATCATGGCTAATTTCAACTGAACATGACTAATTTCAACTATCTGTGATTAATTTTGATCAATTGTGGCTGATTTGAATTAATCATGACTAATTTCGATAGGTTGTGGCTGATTTCGATTAATAATGACTAATTTCGATTGGTCATTTCTGATTTCGATTATTCATGTCTAATTTCAATTGGTCGTAGCTGATTTAGATTAATCATGGCTAATTTCAACTGAACATGACTAATTTCAACTATCCGTGATTAATTTTGATCAATTGTGGCTGATTTTAATTAATCATGACTAATTTCGATTGGTCGTGGCTGATTTCGATTAATCATGACTAATTTGATTGGTCGTAGCTGATTTCGAATTAATCATGGCTTATTTTAATTGATTATGACTAATTTCGATTGACCATGGGAAATTTCAATGAATCAAGCTTAGTTTCGATTGGTCACGGCTAATTTCAATTAACCACTGCTAATTTAGATTAGTCGTGACTAATATTGATTAGTTATGCCTGATATTGATTGGCCATGGCTAATTTCAATTGACCATGGCTTTCTATTGATCGTGATCTCAATTAATCTCAAATTTCAATTGATCATGTTTAATTTCAATTTTTCGTAGCTAATTTAGATTGATCAAGGCTAATTTAGATTGACTGTGGCTAATTTTAATTGATCGTGACTAATTTGGATTAATCACTACAAATTTCGATTGATGAGAGCTCATTTAAATTGTTCATGACTAATTTAGACTAATTTCAATTTGCTGTGGATAATTTAGACTAATCATTGCTAATTTTGATTAGTCATGACTGATTTTAGTTAATCATGAGTAATTTCAATAATCGTGACTGATTTTGATTGATTGTGGCTAATTTCAATTGATCAATGCTAGTTTCAATTAGCCATGACTGATTTTAATTGGTCATACCTGATTTGGATTGGTTGTGGCTAATCATGACTAATTTCAATTGTCCGTGGCTAATTTCGATTCATCGTAACTAGTTTGTATTATTCACAACAAATTTCGATTGATCATGACTAATATCATTGTGGCTAAAATTCGATTAATCATGATTCATTTTGATTGGTCATGCCTATCTTCGATTGATTGCGGCTATTTTAGATTAATCACTGCTAATTTTGATTGGCCGTGACAAAATTCAATTTGTACTGCCTAATTTTGATTTGTCCTGGCTAATATCTATTACTCACAACTAATTTCGATTAACCATGGCAAATTTCGATTGATCGTGACTAATTTGGATAAATAATGGCAAATTTTGATTGATCACAGCAAATTTCAATTGATCGTGACAGGTTTCGATTCTTTTTGCTAGCCATTTGCTGTGGCTAAATTTCGATTAATCGTGGTTAATTGCGATTAATCATACCTAATTACAATTGATAGTGGCTAATATCGATTAATCACTGCTAATTTTGAATGGCCGTGATTAATTTCGATTGGTCATGCCTGATCTCCATTAATTGTGGCTAATTTTGATCAATCACAACTAATTTTAATTGATCATGACTAATTTAGATTGACCATGGCTAATTTTGATTGATCGTGACTAACTTGGATTAATCACAGCAAATTTCAATTGATCGCAGCTAATTCCAATTAATCATGACTAAGTTCAATTCGCTGTGGCTAACTTTCGATTAATCGTGGTTAATTTCGATTGATCTTACCTAATTACAATTGATTGCGACTAATTTTGAAATGTTTAATTTTCGATTGGTCATGCCTGATTTCGACTGATTGGGCCTAATTTTGATCAATCATAAATAATTTAAATCGATCATGACTGATTTGCTAATTACTTGTGAATAATTACTATTGCTTGTATTTAATGGCATACGAAATAAAAGTTTTCATTGACGGCACACTGAGGTAAGTGGTCAGCTGGTAAATGCGAAAAGGAATGGCATACCACCCCGTAGAGTTCGTAATAAAGACGAAACGCAGCCATACGTTTCTCTGGCTACAAAATTCTCTTATAGGGCTACGTTTTCAGAACGAGCCTATGTTGGAATTTTGACCTTGTGGGGACATTTTTTGGTCCCCATTAGGAAAAAGGCTCGTAAATCAAACTGAATGAAACATTTTGAAAATGTATTCATGTGAGGGGTGGCGTTATGAGTATGGCTGGGTATGGTTGAGGATAATATTTACAGTATGTACACTATAAACATCATTACACCTAAGAGAAGTCCCCATAAAGATAGCTGTACAAGTGTAAGTGTGTGTGCATCTATGTGAGTGCGTTTAAAGGCCATCATTCCCTCTCTGCTGCTGTAGATCTCACTGCCCAACCCACTGTCTCCATGGCAACAAGGCCTCCATCAAGCCAACTATCACTAATTAAATCAATATGTCCTGCATCCTTTCGCAGCCTGTTTGATTGAATAAAGGAATCAGCCAATCAGAAGCCTTAAACACCAACAGCTGTGAGGTCATGTGAGGTCATTTGTGCACCTCGACAGGGAAACACACTGACGCACAAACAATAAACAGCAATATGGAGGTAATAATAGAGAACCTAGCAGGCTATAATTGTTATTTATGAAGGACAGCGTTACAGCCTTGACGCAATGGAAGAAAAGCGAAGGTCTCTCTACATCAGCTGTGAGACTTTTAAAAGGTGAACATGAGGTATTATATAAACAGAGAGCAAAGAGTGTGATCCTCATGTTAGGAAAGAGCAGGCTGAGGTTTATTTTTGCCCATCCTTGAATATTTCAGTCTGACGTTAAAGCTGCTTAGAATTCCAAACGCAAAACATCTCCATAATATGCTGGGGTAATGCTAAAATAAGTGTCTGGGAGGAAAATGCAAAGGTTGAAATTGGAAATATATCAAGGCAGCAGGCTGATGAATCGAAAATGATGAGTGTAATTATGGTCACGCTGTATTTAAATGCATAATTCAAACTGTAAACAAACTATTAACTTCACTATAAGAAATGCTGGGTTCGAGAAGGGTCTGGCTGCAGAGTTGCACTTGCACCTTCAGACTTGCACGCTCAGGCACCCACGCTTCCTATGCAAGTGACGTCATTAACAATCGACACCTGCACCTGTCACGTCACTTGCAATTCATTCACTCATTCATTTTCTTGTCGGCTTAGTCCCTTTATTAATCCGGGGTCGCCACAGCGGAATGAACCGCCAACTTATCTAGCAAGTGGATGCCCTTCCAGCTACTCTCTGGGAAACATCCACACACACACACATTCACACACACACACACTCATACACTACGGACAATTTAGCCTACCCAATTCACCTGTAACGCATGTCTTTGGACTGTGGGGCAAACCGGAGCACCTGGAGGAAACACACACGAACGCAGGGAGAACATGCAAACTCCACACAGAAACGCCAACTGAGCCGAGGCTCGAACCAGCGACCCAGCGACCTTCTTGCTGTGAGGCAACAGCACTACCTACTGCGCCACTGCGTCACCCTCGTCACTTGCAATTAACGCAAATAAACCGAAAGTAAGATTCCAGTTTGTTTTCGTTAACAGTGACGACGTTGTCAAATAATTCTTAGTACTCAAGTTGTACACCATGACAGACCCCCCGAAAAGCGGTTTGTGTATTCGTCATATGATTATAATGCTTTAATGTAAATTTAACAAAGCAGGCTACTATTAACAATCATACCAGCAAAGCTTATTATTTATTTAAATGAACTATCAGGTCTAAATAGACACACAAAGTATTCTTCAACAGTTATGAATAAAAAAAAACACCAGGCAAATTTGAATTTTAGTTTTTTTTTTAAACATTTCAAGGAGTTGTAGTATTACAACTAACATATACACATTATGGACTTACAGCAATGATTCTTGAACGACTTGGGAAACTATTTTTTATTCAGCAGGTCCCAAGCGATTGCAAACGATTCCTTGCTGTGTTTGTGACCCTCGCCTTGTTTGCTTGTTTACGTTGCCTGCTGCCTGCCTGTACTGATCATCTGCCTGTTATTTGACTACGACTCTGGATTTCCTGTGCACATCTGTTTGCCCCTTTGTTGACCATCGCTTGCCTGATCACTTAATAAACCTGCGTTTGGATCCGCACTAATTGTTATCAGCGTCCACTTCACGTTATAATATTTGTGTTTTAATATCATTGCCTAATTAACAGGAATTAAAGTGGCTAATTCGTACAAATTCATACAAAATCAGTCCTATGATAATGCACATGAAAATGACCACCCCTAAATCCAACCAGCACTGATGATGAGCAATTCCTAAAAAAATATACAAATGAGATCGCACAATTACAAATTAGCCACTAAATCAAACGTTACAAATTGGCATGAGACAGCATGGAATATTGCAAAATGCACATAAAATCAGTGGAATGGAAACATAGCTACTGATGCAGGGAATCATTTCCACTGCATAATACGACTCATTACTCGAGGACTACTTTTAGGAGGGCTACTCTTTACTCACGCTTTAAGTAGTTTAGAAAAGGCAAAGCTGAAGTCAGAATTAATAGCCGTCCTGAATTATTTGCTTTCTCCCCCCTGTTTATTTTTTGCCCCAATTTTGGTTTAACTGAGATTGTTTTCAGCACATTTCTAAACATAATAGTTTTAATAACTCATTTCTAATAACTGATTTATTTTATCTTTGCCATGATGACAGTAAATAATATTTGACTAGATAATTTTCAAGACACATCTATACAGCTTAAAGTGACATTTAAAGGGTTAACTATGTTAATCAGGTTAACTAGGAAGGTTAGGGTAATTAGGAAAGCTATTGTATAACGATGGTTTGTTCTGTAGATTATTGGAAAAAAGAAAAGCTTAAGGGGTTAATAATTTTGTCCCTAAAATGGCTTTATAAAAATTAACATCTGCTTTTATTCTAGCCAAAATAAAACAAATAAAACTTTCTACTGAAGAAAAAATATTATCAGACATACTGCGAAAATTTCCTTGCTCTGTAAAATATAATTTGGGAGATATTTAAAAAAGAAAAACAAATCAAAGGGGGGCTAATAATCAACTGTGTTTACTCTACTTGCACTGTATTTTTTGGCACGCAATAGTTTTTTTCCTTGAGTACGATTTTTAAGTACCACTGTTTATTAGAGCACACGACTGCGCATGTGTGCATGTGAACATCTGGCGAGATGGAGATTCACTCATGAGAGCGAGCCGGAGAAACAGAGTCGCCTTGCGAGGGGAAGGGAGAGGTTTTCCCAAGTTCCAGGAGTGGTGCAGACCTTTCTCTGCACGGAATGTGATTGTTTGAAGTGGTTTCCTGACGAGTGTTTTTGAAAGGAAACGGCTCGGTGGGGGAAGGCTGGCATAGTCCAACCTCTGCCCCGAGAGCTAGAAATACCCTCGCACCCCTGCCCCGAGAAAACCCACCCAACCAGCCCAAAGCCACCTTGAAGGCAGAGATTGCCGGCTTTACAAAACACACACACACACACGCACACACACACACACACACACACACACACACACACACACACACACACACACTCTCTGGAGGCTTATTTAAGAAACACTACACTTTTTGGGCTCATTTTACAAGTTACCTACAGTTAAAGTAGCAGTTTTACCATTTTTTAATGCATTCAGCTGATCTCTAGATCTGACGGGAGCACTTTTAGCTTAGCTTAGCATAAATCAATGAATCAGATTAGACCATTAGCATGTCATGGTTTTGTTTTGTTTTTTTGTAAAGCTTGGCTCTTCTACTTAGGCTGACGGAAAAGTTTAAGTCCAGTATTTTCTAGGCTGATGTGCCTAGGAACTATCTTCGCTCCGTCATTCTGACCAGGAAAAAAGCCATTTTTAATTTTCTGTCTTAGTACCCAAAGGTACAACAAAAGAGTCAAGCTTTAAAATATAAAAAAATGTTTACAATTTTATTTTTTTTAAGCGAGATGCTAATGGTCTAATCCAATTCAATGATCTATGCTAAGCTAAGCTAAAAACACCCCCTGAGATCAACTAAATATATTTAAACTCAATAAAACTCAACTGTTTAACTCTTTGGGAAATTGTAAAATGAGTCTATTTGCAAGAAAGTAGAGTGCTTTAAGAGACTAAACAGCCATGCACGATTCGAGTTCCACATAAGTAAACTAAAGATATGGCTTGGAATTATACTCGCATTCTGAATATGAGTAGAGTTCATAGCCATTTCGACATAAAGAATAGCAACTTTTCATTCTTTTGGTCATAATACACAAAGTTACTACAAAAGAGTCAAGTGTTAAACACAAAAAAATTACAAATTGATTTTTAAAATTTTTCTGAGCGAGATGCTAATGGTCTAATCTGATTCAATGATCTATGCTAAGCTAAGCTAAAAGTGCTCCCACCAAACTTAAACATCCGCTGAATGGATTTAAAATGAATTAAAAACTGAGCCTAACTCGCCTAATTCCCAAAAAAAACTGGAGTGTTCCTTTAAGAGACTTAACAGCCACACACAATTGAAGTTTCGCACAAATAAAATAAACATATGGCATATTCTGGTTTAAAAATTAAGGAACTCTGCTGTTATATCATGGCTGAAGCAATCGCAATGATGTTACACAGTGTTGTTAACTAGTTACATAGCTGGGGACTATTTTCAGGCACTGGATAATATCACTGTGCTTGCTTCAGCCGTGGTACAGCAGCAAAATTCCTTGATGATTTCTCCAGAATATAAGTATAATTCCTAGCCATTTCCACCTAGAAATTAGTTTTTTGATTTTCTGTTGTTCATAGGGCACAACGTTACAACAAAACAGCCAAGCTTTTAATAGAAAACAATTAAAAAAAAACTCTTTTTTTTTTTTTAAGTGAGATGCTAATGGTCTAATCCGATTCAATTACTACGCCAGAATAAGAGTATTGTTCCTAGTTATTTGGACCTAGAATCTAGCAACTTTTCATTTTCCGTTGGTCAACAAAGCTTCTACAAAAGATTCAAGCTTTAAATACAAAAAAATAATAATTATAAAGTCTTTTTTGATCTGTTTAAGAGAGATGCTAATAAGCTAATACAATTCAATGATCTATGCTAAGCTAAGCTAAACGTGCTCTTACCAGACTGAATGGATTCAAATCTGATAAAACTCAGCTGTTTAACTCTTAGAGAAGCTAAGGAGAGCAAAAAAATATAAGGTGTGTGTTCCTTTAAGAGACTAAAAGGCCACACACTATGTTTTCGGCCCTCAGAGACTATCTAAAGGAAAGATGAGGTAACAAAGGCTACGTTGAAGAGCTGATTGGACAATACTCAACGCATGAAGACTGAAGACGAGTGCAGAGAATGGGTGGACAGATCTTTCTGCAGGCCCCCAAATAAAGGTGCTCAGACATGGTGTCGCCGGCAGACATGGGTGAGGTCCAAGAACAAATAATCACTTAAGCGGACATAATTACACACACAATCTGCATTGTCTGACTTGCTAAAATGTGGACACATTCACAGATGAATGATGACCACAGATACAGGACACAGAGAAAGAGTGCTGCGCGATTTTTATGGTTATACAAATGGTATTTTAGGATAGTTATAAAAATTCTGATTTAAATTTAGTTGTGCTTGTTTGAAAAGCAGCTCAATTTGGCTACTGTTTTATGGATATAAATCATATCAATATAAAGTGATTTCATATTTGAAATAATAATACTATTATTAAAAATCAGCACAAATTATTGTAAAATTTAATGATAAAGAATAAAAAAATATATATTAAAAGATAATATAATATAAAAATTAATATAAAAGGTTTCACTTATTGAAATCCAGTAATGATGCAGGAAATTATTATTAATTATTAATTATTTAATTAAATTAATTATTATCATTATTATTATTATTTACTATAAATAGTAAAATAATGACAAACAATGATAATATTTTATATTATTATTAATAATAACAGCAATAATAACAATCTTCTAACAATAAAAATATTATTACTGTTACTACAATGATAATAATAATAACAACAGTAATAATGATATTTTATTGTTAAATGATTGTTATTATTTTATTATTTATTTAATTAATTTTAATTATTTAAAATGATTATTACTATTACTATTATGATTATAAATATAGTAATAGTAATAATATTTTTTATTGTTTGATGATTGTTATTATTATTATTATTAAAGTAATAATAATAATAATAATAATATTTTGTTAGATGATTGCTATTATTGCTATTATTATTGTTATTATTGTTATTGATAATTATATTAATTATTATTATAGTTTATTGTTTTAGTATTTATAGCAGTTAATAATAATAATAACAATAATCTAACCCAAAATAATATTATTACTATTACTATTATCCTATTATAGTAATAATATTTTTATTGTTAGATGATTGTTATTACTATTGTTATTATTTTTGTTTTTTATTATTATTATTATTATCATATCATTAATCACATTTAATATTTTATTTTACTATAAACATTTTATATTTATTGATTGATAATACAGTGTCAATGTAATATAATAATAAAAATATTTATTATATAATATATAAATAAATATTTTGATTAAGTTGTCCCCCAAAATAATCTCAAAATTGTGTTGTTTCAGCTCATTTTAACCAGTAAAAGCTCTTGTGTGTGTCTTATTGTCTGCAAAATTATTTTTGGCTTCACATCTTTATATAACTTTATATAACTAAACATGAAAAGACGATTCGCCAAAGGCCCAGTTCAACAACAACAACAAAAACATTCTGCCATTAGCTGTTGTTTTTCGGAAGAAGAGAGCATTTTCCAGTTCAATCGAGGCTTTGAGAGGCGACCCCACACACACACAAACACACACACACACACATACAGAGAGAGAGAGAGAGAGAGAGAGAGAGAGAGTGAGACAATCTGTAAAATCTTAATAGCAAATGTCAGGGCTTAAGTGACCTTGCCTGATCATTTGAGGATGTGGAATTCCTCGCAGGGTGTGGATTACACAAACAAAACACACTTACGCACGGGAAAAAAAAAACACACTGCCTTGTCGAAAGTGGATATTGAGCAGCTGGGAAAGCTCTGATAAATTGGTCGACAGCGGATCTGTAATTAGACCAGGAAAGTCAACTCACCGACATCATCTGCAAAGTGCTTTTGTTTTAATTTCGTGCATTTTTGTAATGAATGCATTCAACAGCTCTGTGTGAAATAAAATGTCATCATTAAATTTTAAGCTATAAGCAGGGCCAGACAGAATCTGCGGACATTTTTTACTATTTCTGCAAAGAATTTTTTTGAAATATTATAATTAAACTTCCTTTGTATTTTGTACACTGTTGTAAATGTTGGTTTAACGGGATATCACGGTGGCGCAGTGGTTAGCACTGTCGTCTCACAGCAAGAAGGTCACTGGTTTAAGTCCCGGCAGGGCCGTTGGCATTTCTGTGTGGAGTTTGCATGTTCTCCCCAAGTTGGCGTAGGTTTGCTTCGGTTTCTCCAACAGTGCAAACACATGCGCTATAGGAGAATTGAATAAACTAAACTGGCCATAGTGTATGTGTGTGAATGAGCGTGTATGGATGTTTCCCAGTACTGGGTTGCAGCTAAAAGGGCATTCGCGGTGTAAAAAAGTTGGCGGTTCATTCCGCTGTGGCTACCCTTGATTAATGAAGGGACTAAGCCGAAGGAAAATAAATGAACAACCAGGAAACCAGCGATTTCTGAGGCTGGTGACTCGGATGAACTTATCCTCCGCAGCAGAGGTGACTCTTGGTCTTCCTTTCCTGGGGCGGTCTGCATGTGAGCCAGTTTCTTAGTAGCGCTTGATGGTTTTTGTGACTGCACTTGGGGACACTTTCAAAGTTTTTCCAGTTTTTCGGACTGACTGACTGATGATGGCTGCTCGTTTTTCTTTAATTAGCTGCTTTTTTCTTGCCATAATACAAATTCTAACAGTCAATTCAGTAGGGTTATCAGCTGTGTATCCACCTGACTTCTGCACAACACAACTGATGGTCCCAATCCCATTTATAAGGCAAGAAATCCCACTTATTAAACCTGACAGGGCACACCTGTGAAGTGAAGACCATTTCAGGTGACTAAGGCTGCGTCTGAAACCGCATACATCCATACTATATAGTAGGCTAAAATCAGTATGCGAGCCGAGTAGTATGTCCAAATTCATAGAATTCAAAAATCAGTATGCGAGAAGTACCCGGATGACTTACTACTTCCGGCGAGATTCTGAAGTGCGCATCCCATGCACGCTGTGCTATCCCGTAATGCCCCGCGAGAGAATTCATGAATGGGAGTGAAGCGACGCATCTGACGCGGGTAGGTCACGTGAGCAAAACAAAATGGCGGATGTAGTACGTCCGAATTTCATTCATACTTTTCACTTTCATACTGTATAGAACGTACTTTTCTAACGGCCGAGCAGTACGTTTAAATTCAAATGTAGTACCTACTGAGTAGTAGGCGGTTTCGGATGCAGCCAAAGGGCTCTATTTGACGGTCCATGCGCAGAGCGCAAAACGCAGGGCGCAAACGCTTTCAGGGCGTGTCAGAACGCATTTTTGCTAATTTAAGGATGGGAAAATACGCTTTGCGCCGTGGCGCATGGTCTAAAAGGGTTGAGTTTATTTTCTTAATGAGTAATAGGTGTGTTTTGAGAATAAACCAATCAGAGTCTCATCTCCCATTCCCTTTAAGAGCCAGCTGCGTCGCATCATAAGTAAGTAACGTAAAGTAAGTTCACTTTCGCTTTTGCTCTTGTGGATAGGAAAACCTTCCCGCACAGACATCAGTTAGCCTATAAATAATTAATTTCGTTTGTTAAGCGCAAAGATTTGTTTCAAAACTATTTCTAAATTCAGTTCTAATTTCCAGCAAACGAATAAATGAACAATAATAACAAAATGTGCTCAAAATACTGAGTTATATCTTAATACACATGCTGTGCCCCTTATGGTCTAAAACCTGACAGGTGGACAAATCTAAGCTTGTTTTTAATAAAACAAATATAAATATGTATATAATAAATAATACTGCTAATAATAATAACATTATACAAAAGCAAATTGAATGAACTGAAAAAGCCTCCCGAGATGAAGAAAGCATGACGGCAGTGGTTTTTAAATTCATATAGGCTAGAAATTAATATGTTTTGTAATATTTTAATCATTTATATTTATATCCTATATATATCCTTATTATATATATATGCTTAATATATTATATCTTTTTCATATGTAAAGATATTTGCGTATTGCTCTACATCTTGTGTGTAGTGTGTAAGCCAGGCGCACTTTGCGCCAGACAATAGACTGACTTTGTTCTGGTCTAAAGATCAGACTATTTACAGTTTCTCAAAATAGCAATGTGCCAAAACACGCCTGCTTTTTTAGACCAGAACACCTATGGGCGCACATTTGTGCGCAAATGCATTTGCTATTTAAACAGTGTGGCGTAACACCTCAAAATGATCGTTGCTCCGAGCTAAAAGTAGCAAAAGACTGTTGCGCCGCGCCTTGCGCCACATTGCGCCGGATGTATGATAGGGCCCAAAGTCTTGAAGCTCATCAAGAGAACGCCAAGAGTGTGCAAAGCAGTAATCAAAGCAAAAGGTGGCTACTTTGAAGAACCTAGAACAGGGATGGGCAAACTTGATCCTCGAGGGCCGGTGTCTCTGCAGAGTTTTGTTCCAACACTAGTCAAACACACCTGAACAAACTAATCAGTGTCTTCAGGCCCTGCTGAAAAATCCAGCTTAAACCAGCCTAGGCTGGTTGGCTGGTTTTAGCTGGTCAACCAGGCTGGTTTTAGAGGGGTTTTGGTCACTTCCAGGCTGGTTTCCAGCCATTTCCAGCCTGGTTTTAGCTGGTCAGGCTTGGAGATGACCAGCTAAAACCAGCTTGACCAGCCTAGCCAAGCTGGGAGTCCAGCCAAAACCAGCTATATCCAGCTTAAACCAGGCTGGTCAAGCTGGTTTTAGCTGGATTTGGCTGGTCATTTTCCGGCCTGACCAGCTAAGACCAGGCTGGAAATGGCTGGAAACCAGCCTGGAAATTGCCAAAATCCCTCTAAAACCAGCCTGGTCAACCAGCTAAAACCAGCCAACCAGCCTAGGCTGGTTTAAGCTAGATTTTTCAGCAGGGAGATCACTAGAAATCTATAAGCAGGTGTGTTTGATTAGAGTTGGAGCTAAACTGTGCAGGACACCGGCCCTCCAGGACCGAGTTTGCCCAACCCTGACCTAGAATATGACATATTTTCAGTTGTTTCACACTTTTTTTTGCTATCCATATAACTCCACATGTGTTCATTCATAGTTTTGATGCCTTCAATATGAATCTACAATTGTCATAGTCATGAAAATGAAGAAAACTCTTTGAGTGAGAAGGTGTCTACTGTATATATTTTTTTATTTAAGCCTTATAAATGCTTTGGCAATACATTTGAAACCCTTGTCATGCCAATAAGAGAGGGAGAGAGAGAGAGAGAGAGAGAGAGAGAGAGAGAGAGAGAGAGAGAGAGGCTGCTGGCCCGAGCTCTCAGTGGTGACACGAAACGGAAGTCAGGGTTCAGCAATCTCCTTTTCCTCTTTTCTTCAATTCATGACCTCTCTCCACACACTCCGACAGCGAGACCCGCTCAATAACTCGCACATGCACACACAAACACGACGACCACAACACACACACACACCTGCTGATGCAGACAGTGTAAACCGCTCATTATCTCTTAGACGTATTCTCACTGTACACAAACAGTAACGCTTTTGGGGCATAGCAGGACACATCAACATCTAAGTCTAGGAATAATATTTCTGTGAGTCTCAAACATGGCTACTGACTACATCTCTGCAAACAGAGGGAAGTGTTAGGCTAAACAGAATGTTGTTTAAGCCGCTTATTGCAAATTGTACAAAAAATGAGCGAAACGTGTCTTCTATGATGATCATGTTTTCAAACTCACAGTTAAATACCACAGATATTTAAACAAACCAGGCTCATTCTGACAACATACCGCAATAAACATGACCTGGAGATCATGAAATACGTCCCAGGCGTTACGTGTTTTGCAGTTTTTGTTGTCGCGAATCCACCAGAGGTCGCTGTGTACGCTTTTTGAGATCTCAAATATCTCTTGTGTCTTTTGTGACTGCTATTCTCATGTAAATCCACCAGAGGCTGCTGTTGACTAACCGACTGACCCACCCTCCTCCTTCCCTAAACCCAACCAATAGTGTTTTCAAAAGCAATCCAGAAGAAGAAAAGTCCTCGCCTGATTTGTACCACACTTTCAAAATTTTACCACATTCTCACCGTTATTCACTTGTTTATTTATTTTTATTTTGCTTATTTATTATATAGGCGACGCAGTGGCGCAGTGGGTAGCACGTTCGCCTCACAGCAAGAAGGTCGCTGGGTCGCTGGTTTGATTCTCGGTTCAGTTGGTGCTTCTGTGTGGAGGTTGCATGTTCTCCATGTACTCCGGTTTCCCCCACAGTCCAAAGACATGCGGTACAGGTGAATTGGGTAGGCCAAATTGTCTGTAGTGTATGAGTGTGTGTGTGTGTGAATGAGTGTTTGTAGATGTTTCCCAGAGATGGATTGCGGCTAAAAGGGCATCCGCTGCGCAAAAACTAGCTGGATAAATTGGCGGTTCATTCCGCTGTGGTGACCCCAGATTAATAAAGGGACTAAGCCGACAAGAAAATTAATGAATGAATGAATGTTTATTGCATTTTATTATATTTTATTTGTGTATGTTTTACTCGATCACATAAACTCTACAGGTGCCTGATAGTTAGCTGTGGAGCTAACATGAATAAGATTCACTCTAGTGAACTGCATCCATGTTAGCATGTCACGTTTGATGTGGTAATTTCACAGTAGGAATACACACAGGTTCGAAGACTCGTTCTCGCCACCTGCAGTGCAATTCGGTCGGGTATACATCCACGTTAAAATATTAAAGTGAAAGTCATCATAGAATGCGTAGAATAGACCCAGCTCCCAACCCAAATTTGAAAATATAACGCAATATTTTTTTACCGCTCAATAAGACTCTATAACAACCCACCACCAATATATATATATATATATATATATATATATATATATATATATATATATATATATATATATATATATATATATATATATACAACAGTTCTGTCTGGTTCTCAAATCTGATTGGCTGATAGCCGTGCGATATTCTGCAATATCAGAACTCCTACAGCCTCTTTACCCTTTGTGTATTACTCCGCCCACATACAACCAGCAAAAAGCAGACACTACAGATCTAAAGTTTAAAAGATGCTTGCTCAGCTGTTTAACTGTCAGCTTATGATTTGAATTTGGAAGAAAGTAGTTCCTCATACAAAAGGGTTTTTGAGACTCTCCATGTTTGATTTTGTTTTTATATACACAAATATGCCGTCAAACTGTTGTATAAACGCAGTATCACACTCGTAGCAGTGCGATATGGCTGTATATCGGCACTGGTGGGGGGCACTAAGCCACGAGGCCATGCACGCCTCCCACCAGTGCCGATATACAGCCATATCGCACTGCTACGAGTGTGATATTCCTCATTTATATATATATAAACATTTTATTATTTCAGAATCAGTATTGTCTAATTGTATTGTTATCTAGAGCAGGGGTTCTCAACTGGTTTAGCCATGGGAACCACATTTTTACATGGTCATCAAGCCGCGACCTAAATTTTTAGAAACTATAATACAATT
Source organism: Danio rerio (assembly GCF_052040795.2). Taxonomy (NCBI): domain Eukaryota; kingdom Metazoa; phylum Chordata; class Actinopteri; order Cypriniformes; family Danionidae; genus Danio; species Danio rerio. The sequence continues at coordinate 4,397,624 of NC_141035.1, forward strand.
TTAGGAATTATAATTAATTTGTATTTATTTGTTAACATAAACAAGTAGTGACAGACACATCATAAGAAATTCACCAAGACTTACAAATAAACACTATTTTATTACTGTCTTTTAACAAAATGGATCAAATTATCGAAATATTACAAAGTAAACACGACAAATACAGTTAATAATAAACTGTTCATGAAACATGTTTTCTGGTTTCTAAATGTTGTTTTAATTTAGAAGGTTTCATGCTGTCTTATGAGAGCACCTCACTACATATCACACTGAGGCTTTAAGTCTTTTTTGTCATCAATATATATATTCATACTTTACATATTCAGGGTCATACTTGCGATTCGGCAAATTTGTTGCAACAATTAAATGAAATTTCACATGTCAAACGGTACGGTTGTCGCACACGCATTACAAAATAAAAGTATGGTATAAGCAAAATAAGTACAAATTTATACTTTTGTTGTTTTTTTTGACCACTCCGCGACCCACTGAAAATGTTCCCGCGACCCACTTTTGGGTCACGACCCACCAGTTGAGAAACACTGATCTAGAGCATTTTCCCCTAAAAAAATGATAGCTATAATTTAAACAACTTATATTGTGTTGTCTTCAGCATACGGGTTGTCTTCTTGTTGTGTTGTTCATTTATTATTTTGACCAATTATCAATGTATGCAAAAAAGAAGAACATTTAGAAGAAAAATGTCATCGGTACACAGCAAAAACATGTTTTAAGCACTACTAAACTGATAAATAGTACATTTTCAAGCTGTCTTTGAATATTTTTCCATAAGCAGTATAACTTGACGCCTGTTCTAATCTAGATTTTCTTGTATTGTTAGTATAACAAGTATAGGATCTGTCAGTAGTATTGTAAGACGCTATTTGCTCAAAACATAGCCTCTGTTTTGCATAAAAAAAATGCAAATAGCAAGATGCCATTCACACAACACAACAAGCTAGTTGTATTTCCTTTCTGCGGCCACAAAAAAACAAAAACGCCATAAACATATTCAAACAGCATGTAGTAAAACACATACAGCTTTTCTCGCTCATATTTTCTCACCATCTCTCCTTTAAGTCAGCATGCAGCGTCTGTTTCACCCGGACAGCAGGCAAACAGAACAATAAATCAATCCCTCGTTCAACACGCCGCATCACACACAACCCAGAACAGGCACTGTACGTGAACACACACGCCACAGACACATCAAAACACACTGCCTTCCCCTTCTCATTTCCTTCTCTTGTCTGTCTCTCTGGTGGTGGCCATAAACAGGCAGCTTTCAGATGGGAGGGAGGCGAGAGCGAGAGCAGACGAAGGAGTGTGTGCAAACAACACTGAAAGCCACAGTCAGGAGGGTCTGTCTGGGAGAGTACATTGTGATAATGAAGAATATCTATATCAATGGAATAAAGAAATCAACTGCAATAACATGTAATAATCTTAGCTAATCTTAGCAGCCTTACCGTGGAGCTCAGCCAGCTATCAGAGTTAGAAAGTGAGAGCAAACCCCTGACGTGATGGCAGATCCATTCATTGTTATACAAGCGCTTTTAGCTTTACAATTTTAATACATTTATTTTAATATTTGAATTAAGAAGTTTAATACTTGCACTATACTTTTGAGAGCCAATTATAATAAAAAAAAATACATTCCGCAAGAGACTGGCCTGCTGACCAAAACAAAAACACAAAGGCTCATCTCAGATTTGCCAGAAAACATATTGATGATCCCAAAAATGGCCCCAGAATGGCTGTAGAAAAAAAAATTAAGACTTTGGAGTGGCCTAGTCAAAGCCCTGATGTAAATCCAAATAAGATGTTGTGTTATGACTCTAACAAAGAAGGTTCATGCTCAAAAACCCTCCAATGTGGCTGAATTACAACAATTCTGCAATGATGAGGGGCCTAAATTTATCCAAAGCGCTGTAACAAACTCACTGAAAGCTATCAAAGACGCTTTAATGCAGTTGTTGCTGCTAAGGGTGGCCCAATCATTAGGTTCAGGGGCAAACACTTTTTCACACAGGGCTATGTAGTTTTGTATTTTGTTTTACCTTACTACTAAACACCTTCATTTACTTGTGTTATCTTTGACTAATAATTCCATTAGTTTGATGATCCAAAACATTAAAGTGTGACAAACATGCAAGAAATACATTCTGCATGACACAGGCCTGCTGTTCAAGACAAAAAACACTGCTGAGCAAAAAGAACATTAAAGATCGTCTCAGTTTTGTCTGAAAACATCTTGGTGATCCCCAGATTGGCTGTAATAAAACAAATATATATATATATTTTGGAATGGCCTAGTTAAAGTCCCGACCTGAATCCAAATGAGATGTTGTGACATGATCTTAAAAAGGCTGGTCATACTCGAAAACTCTCCAATGGCTTACAATAAATCTTCATTTTCAATTAATTATTTAGATTAAGGGGGTTTTGCATAAAAAAAGCAGAAGTGGATTTAGCTGGTTTTGGTGCATTTTTTTTTTTTACCTGATAGAAAGAGGCTGATAGAAAATGCTCATTTACAAGAAAAGAAGTCTGATGGATTTTAAGGTTTTTGCATTTGAACTCTTTACATATATATATATATATATATATATATATATATATATATATATATATATATATATATATATATATATATATACATATACACACACAGTTACAGTTGAAGTCAGAATTATTCGCCCCCCTTTGATTGTATTTTTTTTTTTTTCTAAATGATGTTTAACAGGGCAAGGAAATTTTCACAGTGTGTCTGATAATATTTTTTCTTCTGGAAAAAGTCTTATTTGTTTTATTTCGGCTAGAATAAAAGCAGGTTTACATTTTTTTTTAAACATTTTAGGGACAAAATTATTAGCCACTTTAAGCTATTTTTTTTCGATGGTCTATAGAACAAACCATCATTTTATAATACATTGCCTAATTACCCTAACCTGCCTAGTTAACCTAATTAACCTAGTTAAGTCTTTAAATGTCACTTTAAGCTGTATAGAAGTGTCTTGAGAAATATCTAGTCAAATAATATTTACTGTCATCATGGCAAAGATAAAATAAATGACTTATTAGAATTAAGTTATTAAAACTATTATGTTTAGAAATGTGTGTGTGTGTGTGTGTGTGTGTGTGTGTATGTTTATATATATATATATATATATATATATATATATATATATATATATATATATATATATATATATATATATATATATATATATATATATATATATATATATATATATATACACATACATATACATATATACATATATATATATATATATATATATATATATATATATATATATATATATATATATATATATATATATATTAGAGCTTTATGTCCAGCAATGCCCCTGTAATATACTTTTCTGATATTATAATACTTTTTGTGTTGTTATTTTATTGGTCAAAAAATCAATTTGTGATGTCAAATGAACGTCACGTTTTTGACATCAAGTTGATTTGCATTCTTAATGTTTATTATTATTTTATTACGATGAAGGTTGAGAAAGGCCCGCTGGTAAGTGCATACACTTTCAAATATATATGCTATAATTTTATATATATTTTCATAATCAGATTTCCACATGGGTTGTTTGACTAGCAGAATATTTACGCTCTCCTGAGTTACAATGCAAATAAATGGTGACAAAACTTCAAAATCTAAAAAAATTAACAGTATAAAAGCACCTAAAATCTTTCAGAATGACTCATGCGGATTCACATCTACATCATATGTATTTCTGCTATACTGGTGAGTCACTGGTTTCAGAATATCATTCCCTTTTGTTCCACGGAAGAAAGAAAGTAAGCCATACTGTCAGGGTTTGAAATGACACAAGCGTATAAGACACAAAATCTGAATTTAGAAACTACGAAAAGTGCAAAACTAAGAGGAAATGAAATCAGAAATAACAGATCTCAGCAGTTTAAAACACATTTACACTACATCAAGCTATTTAGACATACATTGGATTGATTGGATTTACTGCATTCTTTTAAGTTAACTGGTTGCAAACAGTATATATGGGCTGAATTTAAACAAACAAATAAAGTTAGACATTACTTTTGTATAAATTAAGCCCACATAAATTGTTTGCAAACCTTAAATAAGGTAGCAAATCCAATGAATCACATCAAAACAAACCCAACCCTTCCATTCCCTCCATACATTCAGCTCCACAGTAACTCCCATTCAGAAGTGCCCGAATTCCCACAGTCCTCCGGCCGCTCATTCATTCAGGCTGTGCTAACACTTGTGCACCTATAGAGGGGGCTTCCATTGTGGCCCGGTTAAAGGGTACGGGGACAGAGAGCCGCACTGTTGTGGTACAAAAGGCCATTCTGTCCTGCGCCAGCGGCCCAACATGCCCTGATGTAGTTAGACACTTGAGCGCACTTCACAAGAGCCCCCCCCCCCCCCCCCCCCCCTCCCGCTGTAAACCAATAAGCACAACGTATGAAGACCTGCTGATAGCTGCTCCTTATGAAATTTGGTTTTTCCACAATAATGTCAAAGGGAAATGTCATCCGCAGCCCATTTTGGTTCCATAATGAGAGAGCAGAATTGGAGAATTGAGGTCGTGACTTTATTCATCGAGAGTTGATTAGATCATGAAGAGTGGGTGTTTTATCGTTAAACAAAGACAGGTGGTTTTGGAGAAATTAGGTGACAGCTTAAGTTAAAAAAAAATGTGGATCATGAGGATAAACATTTGTTTTTGGAATAGGGTAAATCTGCAAAAAATAAAAACAATAGTAAATGTACTGTAGCTGCAAGCAGCAATTAAGGGACCAAGCAGTTCAGAGCCAGAAAGATTTGTCAGTGCCGTAAACAAAAACCATGTTGCCTATTGACACGGATTTCACAACACTTGTTCAATATGGTCAAAAGATGATCCAAGTCAAATTTGGTGATATTTCGGCAAACGGTCTTTGAGGAGTTTGCAAATGAATTTCTTAAATAAACCTAATATGGCAGACAGGAAGTTTAGGCAAAAATGGCATATTTGGTATCAGTGTTCTCGGCATGACCCAAGAAATAAGTTAAGATCAATTTTACTACAATAAACATATGCAGTTAGCACATTTTTGATTCATTATTGGGGGCGAGGCAGTGGCGCAGTAGGTAGTGCTGTCGCCTCACAGCAAGAAGGTCACTGGGTCGCTGGTTCGAACCTCGGCTCAGTTGCCGTTTCTGTGTGAAGTTTGCATGGGTTTCCTCCAGTTGCTCCGGTTTCCCCCCCATTCCAAAGATATGCCGTGCAGGTGAATTGATATGCGGTGCAGGTGAATTGTGTGGGCTAAATTGTCCATAGTGTATGAGTGTGTGTGTGGATGTTTCCCAGAGATGGGTTGCGGCTGGAAGGGCATCTGCTGCGTAAAAACTTGCTGGATAAGTTGGTGGTTCATTCGGATTAATAAAGGGACTAAGCCGACAAGAAAATGAATGAATGAATGATTCATTATTGACGGTTAGTGAATGGTTTATAACTCGTGACCACTAGGTGGCACTGTTACTAAATGTATGTGTTGTGGTTATTGTGAGTTGCCAAGGACACACCCAAAGTTTAGTGTCAGTTTGTTTAAGCCAGGGGTCTTCAAACTCAGTCCTGGAGGGCCCTGTAGATTTTAGCACCAACTTGCTGTTGTTTCTAGAAATCCTTGTAAGAGTTTGATTAGCTAGCCCAGGTGTGTCTGATTGGGGTTGGAACTAAACTTTGCGGAACATCGGCCCTCCAGGACCGAGTTTGGACATGCCTGGTTTAAGTATTGCAGAGTTACAGCCTCAGATTCACATCAAGCTAGCACATTTTTCGATACCGTAAATGACAACCGTTGCGCTGATCGATATGATTTCCATAACATTTGGTCAGCATTTTCTGAAGAAGATCAGAATCAAATTTGGTGACAACTAAATCAACGATAGAGAAGGAGTTCGCAAAAGAAGCTTTTTGAACAAATTCAATATGGCGGACAGGAAGTTGCCCAAACATGGCATGTTTGGTATTAATGTTCATGGCATGACCAAATGAATGATTTGATACTAATTTTACTACAATAAACCTATGCTGTCAACATTGATTAGCCATTTTGTAAGATCCATTATTGATGGTTAGTTAAGGGTTTTTAACGTGTGACCACAAGATGACGCTGTTACCAAATTTATGTGTTGTGGTTATTGTGAGGTGCCAGTGACACACCTAAAGTTCGGCGTCAATATAATTACAAGTTTCAGAATTACAGCCACAGACGATCTTTGACATGGTGCCAGAACATTCGTCGGTAGCGTAAACGGAAATCATGTCGAGTATCTGTCTGAAGAACATCAGAGTCAAGTTTGGCGAAAATCTGAAAATCTAAGAGGAGTTCGAAAATCAAATAGTTTCAATCCAAAAGCAAAATGGCAGACAGGAAGTTCAGTTCATTTTGGCATATTTGGTATCAATGTTCTCGGCATGATCCAGGGAATATAATAAGACACGCGTCATGTCAATAAAGAATGTTTAGCAAAAGTTATTAGCATTTTTCAATATTTGCTTATAACTTTTGGCCACAAGGTGGCACTGCTCCAGAAGTTTTATTACATAGATATCGTCTGAAGTCCAATTTAGCAAGCCCTACATTAGATTAGTTCACAAGTTAAACGAAAACGGTTGGTCTAATCAACTTGAGTTCAATAACTTTTGGTCAGCATGGTCTGTAGATTTTTGTTCAAAATCGAATAAGCGGCCTAGGACGAGTTTGATCAAATAGGTTTTGCAAAAAATTCGAAATAGCAGAATAATTTTCATGACGTTGATTGTAGCCCATTCAGTTCCAAAGTTAACGATAAACATAAGGTAAACCTTGGACAAGTGGTGGCGCTAGAGAGTTTGAGTTACAGACTTCAGGTTTGCTGTGGTTCATGTTGACACTGCCCTCTATCATTGTGCCAAATTATACAACTTTCTCGCATATGGTTATATGGGCTGCCATTTAAATCCGGTGGAAGAAGAAGAAGAAGAAGAGGAAGCGGAATAATAATAATAATAATAATAATAAAAAGGCTAACGGAAACAATACGTGCCTTCGCAGCTTTGCTGCTTGGCCCATAATAATAATAATTAAATATGAGGAATGTGGATTAAAGCTAATTAATGCCTAAACAGTAGCAAATTGTTTGTAATGGGAAGATTACGGTTTGATTCTGTGGTAATAAATGAACTGATAAAACACAAACATGAACGTCTACCAACTGCCAAATATGGAAATATGTTATTTCATATGCTTGCATCAGTAATATAATAAGTACATGTTGGAGGCTTGTGGCGTGTGAGGAATTTCAATCGAAATGTAGACCATATTACTGAAAGCTGTGCTCATTAAAGTAACAAATGACCTGCTGTTATCTTCTGATATTATCATCTCTCTCTCTCTCTCTCTCTCTCTCATTATTATTATTATTACTAGAACATCATGTAGCCTTTACAACTATTACCAACAATATACACTCACTTTATTAGGTAAACCTGTTCAACTGCACGTTAACACAAACTTCTAATCAGCCAATCACAAGGCAGCAACTCAATGCATTTAGGCATGTAGACAAGGTCAAGAAAATCTGCTGCAGTTCAAATCGAGCATCAGAATGGGGAAGAAAGGTGATTTATGTGACTTTGAACGTGGCATGGTTGTTGGTGCCAGACGAGCTGGTCTGAGTATTTCAGAAACTGCTGATCTTCTGGGATTTTCACGCACAACCATCTCTAGGATTTACAGAGAATGGTCAGAAAAAGAAAATATCCAGTGAGCAGGAGGTCTGTTAGCACAAATGCCTTGTTGCTGCCAGAGGTCAGAGGAGTATGGCCAGGCTGGTTCAATTTGATAGAAAGGCTACAGTAACTCACGAGTAAACCACTCGTTTCAACCGAGGTCTGCAGAAGAGCATCTCTGAACGCATAACACATCCAACCTTGAGGCAGATGGGCTACAGCATCAGAAGACCACACTAGGTGCCACTCCTGTCAGCTAAGAACAGGAAACTGAGGCTACAATTCACACAGGCTCACCAAAAGTGCACAATAGAAGACTGGAAAAATGTTGCCTGGTCTGATGAGTCTCGATTTCTGTTGCAATATTCGGATGGTAGGGTCAGAATTTGGCATCTCTCAAGATTTTTTCCTTCACTTTGTCAATTGGTGAAGGTTGTTCCTCACCACTGTCGCCACTGGCTTGCTTGCTTTGGGACTTATGGAGCGGCGCATTGATGGATTTGCTCTTCAGTGTTTGGACAATTAAACCACCCTGAACTGAACTAAACTGAACTTCAACTCTGAGAACTAGACTGACACTTTCAATTTACTAAAACCTATACGTTCAGCCGCTTTGACACTATATACATGGTAAAAGTACTAGTGAAATAAAAATTAACTGAATTGAATGTACTGCAAGTAAAATCTGTCATTTGGAAGGCATATAGCATTTACAAAATATGACTGGTCATTTTTAAGGGCCAATCCCAATTCTATTTTTTTACCCTTACCCCTTCCCCTTGGCCCTTTAAAGCATGGCTAAAGGGGAAGGGTTTCAAAATTTACCCCTAAAAATCCCTTTCAGACGATCGCGACTGCTGTAGTTATTCTAGTTGTGTTATTTATTGGTATTTATCTTCAGGAAATCAATGAAGGCATATATTATGTTATCACAATGATCTAATGTAGCAATAAGATCGTAACTGAACTGCGCATTTGCACAGGGGCCATACTCATCAATGTAAACACACCAAAAACACAATTAACATTACAGCAGACACTGTAACAAGCTCATTCCCAGACCCTAGACTTTTCTGACAGGGTATTTGAGTGTCATCGAGTGTTGTGGGACTGCTATACAGCAGTTATTATTAGCGATAATAGATCGCGAAATTTTGCGGTTTTTATTTTAACGTTTTTTTTTTTTTTTTCTTTTAAAGCATGATTGTAAAACATGAGCATGGTTATGAATATATTAAAATGTGTTTGTTTGTTGTAAAAATTCGTAATAATGACAAAAAATGCAAATTTGTGAATCTCCTTACTTCCGGGTGCAGCTGTGGCTGGTGTATTCTGGGAAATTTTCTTGCCCCTTGGTTTCGAGTGTGGTCCTGAAAAATCTTAATTTAAAGGGGTGTATACCCCTTGCCCCTAGCAAGCTAAAGAGAACTGGGACACCACAACCCTTTAACGGGAACGCGCAAAACGAGGGGTAGGGGTAAGGGGAAGAACTAAGGGGTAGAATTGGGATTGGGCCTAGATGATATTTAAAAAAAAAACGTTAACTTGCATCGCCGATAGTTTCAGTCGGAATCGAATTAATATATCTTAATAATAAATTAACAACAAAAGCAACAAAAGAGTGCCAAATAGTATCCTAATTGAAAATCAGATTCTGTATGATTTCTTTTTATGTTTTTGCTACACAGAAATTAGCGAACAATCCATTATATTAAGAAAACGAATCCTAAAAACGAATCACCATAATGCAACCTTCACATAGTATTCATTCATTCATTTTCCTTCGGCTTAGTCTTTATTTCAGAGGTCGCCACAGCGCAATGAACCGCCAACTGTTCTAGCATATGTTTTAAGCAGCGGAGCACCCGGAGAAAACCCACGCCAACACAGGGAGAACATGCAACACACAGAAATAGTCGGGACTCAAACCAGCAACCTTCTTGCTGTGAGGCGACAGTGCTAACCACTGAGCCGCCGATCTATCCTATATGATTTCTTTTTCTTCTTCTTTTTTTTTGCTGCTCACGCAAGAAAGAAATACATTCAAGGCATGTTCAACAGCAGTTCACATGTAGACTATCGGGGTGAATTAAAATGAAAAG
>NC_141035.1:5070000-5107500 GCF_052040795.2 Danio rerio
GCTATTACGGCGCTGTTATGGTGCTTTTTCGTAAGTGAAACCGTAAGGTTTCACCCGGTTGCCATGATGACCACCCGGGAGGGGCTCTCCGGAGGCTGTGTCTCCTCCCAAGTATTTCACCTCTGTACCATCGACCTCAGACAACGACGGTGGGGCGAATTCCCATCCCCCCGACAAGCACCGCCCTACGCTTCGATCCAGACTAGAACAGCCATGGATCGATTATGGGAGGGAGGGTCATTGGCAGGGAGGCGGGAGCCACCGTACGTCCTATGATGTAGGTGTTGGTTGTGAGGAGGAGGGACCCAGTCCAGAGAACAGCAAATATGCGCCTTAGGCTTCGCACGGCTTACCCCTCACGTCACTTCATCCTGCCAACCGTGTTCACCGTTGGGTTCTACGAGCGAGGAGGGAGGGGCAGAGCGTCACCGTGGGAGGACCCAGACAGGGGAACTTTGCCCAGCCCCCCCCAAAGGATCTCCACCCTCTCCTCGCTCAACCTTATAATTTCCGATACCTTCTGTTGACGAGCCAGAGCCCACTATGCCCCTCTGAAGCTCGTCTAGTCCGGCCGCCGCGGCGATCACACAGAGATGGGAGCGACCGCACCCCAGAGCTGCCCCACGCCCCATATATTTCGCCCTCACCATCAACCCCTGGGTCGCGACAGCGGAGGATTCCCTCTCTCCCGGCATGACACCAACCCAGTACCCCGGCCCCCATACTGAAGCAGCAGCGGACCGGAGCAAAGGGGGTACACGACGGGAGAGGAGGAGCCGCTATAACGCCACGTGTGCAGGTCATGGCTGAGGGGGGCGGAGGACAGTCCGGGGAGCAGCCACACCCCCCATGTCACATCGACGCGCCAAACCGGCCTATAGTGGTTGGGTACTAGGTGTGTGAAAGGGCCTAGTATATTTCTTGCATTTAAGGGGATTTGGGGTGAACTTAGCCATAACGTTTCCTTAAAACGACCATTCTTTGTCCCAATTCTATGGAGGCTATTTGCAAAAATCTGGAGGCTGGATTTGTTCTAGTTGCGTTGCCCTGGCATGCTACAACTGTCTTGTAGCTGCTCCGATTAGTCAGAGGGTGGGAGTCTTTCGCTCGCTGTCTTGTGTTCGGCAATATATCGCTTATTTCTTAATTGCCTTTAGGCCTCTTTACAGTCACCGTTCCCTAGAGGCCATTGTTGCCTACACCCTTTTCAGTTGAACTTTGTCCAGCTCCATTGATTGCATTACTCAATCGCCCTGCCACCCTTCCAGTTGCCTCTTTGGTCGCATTTGTTCACCCCACTCCCAGCCTATTATCTCTGTATCCGTTCCAGCTTCGTGCGTTAGGCCCAGGTCAGGGAGGTTCTGGTCATTCCATAATGGATGATTGTGACATCATCCGGGAAGCCGCCTACCCTAGGGGCATAATCGTCCTATCGATCAGTTTTAGCCAGGCCTCACCTGGATGGGCCCCCGACCAAACCCAACCCATCCACGGGTCATCCTCCGGAAGAGCTATCAATCTGTCAATCCTTTCCGTGTCCGGGCCGGGTGAGGTTTCCCGTGTTGAGTCAAATTAAGCCGCAGGCTCCACTCCTGGTGGTGCCCTTCCGTCAATTCCTTTAAGTTTCAGCTTTGCAACCATACTCCCCCCGGAACCCAAAGACTCGTGGTTTCCCGCACGCTGCCCGGCGGGTCATGGGAATAACGCCGCCGGATCGCGGGTCGGCATCGTTTACGGTCGGAACTACGACGGTATCTGATCGTCTTCGAACCTCCGACTTTCGTTCTTGATTAATGAAAACGTTCTTGGCAAACGCTTTCGCTCCGGTCCGTCTTGCGCCGGTCCAAGAATTTCACCTCTAGCGGCGCAATACGAATGCCCCCGGCCGTCCCTCTCAATCATGGCCCCGGGTTCCGGAAACCCACAGAAAATAGAACCGGGGTCCTATTCCATTATTCCTAGCTGGGGTATTCATAAGGGCGCAGTCGGCCCTACCTTGAACACTCTAATTTTTTCAAAGTAAACGCTCCGGGCCCCAAGCCGAGGACACCCAGTCAAGGGCATCCGGGGGGCGCCGGGAGGCCTGGGGGTCCGGGACCGGCGGTGGCTCGCCTCACGGCGGACCGCGCGGCCCGGTCCCCGAGATCCAACTACGAGCTTTTTAACTGCAGCAACGTTAGCATACGCTATTGGAGCTGGAATTACCGCGGCTGCTGGCACCAGACTTGCCCTCCAATGGGTCCTCGCCCATGGGTTTAGGATACGCTCATTCCAATTACAGGGCCTCGAAGGAGACCTGCATTGTTATTTTTCGTCACTACCTCTCCGTGTCGGAAATGGGTAATTTGCGCGCCTGCTGCCTTCCTTGGATGTGGTAGCCGTTTCTCAGGCTCCCTCTCCGGAATCGAACCCTGATTCCCCGTCACCCGTGGTCACCATGGTAGGCGACGGACCTACCATCGAAAGTTGATAGGGCAGACATTCGAATGAACCGTCGCCGCCGCGAGGGCGTGCGATCGGCCCGAGGTTATCTAGAGTCACCAAAGCGAGGCCGGGGGCGGACGGCGGCGGGTAGGCGCGAGGCCCCCCTCTCCACCGCCCGCGCACCCGCATGGGTTTTGGATCTGATAAATGCACGCGTCCCCGGGGACCCACCCCACCCCGCCACATAGGGGGAGAAGGGCGGCCCAGGTCGGCGCTCGTTGGCATGTATTAGCTCTGGAATTGCCACAGTTATCCAAGTAACCGGGAGGAGCGATCAAAGGAACCATAACTGATTTAATGAGCCATTCGCAGTTTCACTGTACCGTCCGTGTGCACTTAGACTTGCATGGCTTAATCTTTGAGACAAGCATATATTACTGGCAGGATCAACCAGGTAGCCCCTCACACATCAGGTAAAATGCCAGAGGGAGAGGGGGGGAGAGGCGGCGGTTACCCACTGCCTACCCGCCACCCATCCGGCCTTCACGCAGAAGGGGGGTTGGGGTATGCCGCGAACGGGCATGGCTTCTAATCGAGGCCATCACCAGGAAGGTTCGTGCTTCGTAACGGGAACAACTGCGCCAGAGATGCCGCGCACACCTACCCGGCACACCAATCCTACCCCGCCGCCAGCCAACACGCCCGGGGTCCAGCCCGGGAGGGTGGGGAGGACAGGGAGGGATGCTGCCCGGTTAAGGCGCACGCACAACACCAACTTACGCACCTATTCCCGTCAATGTAGGACATTCCGAGGCAGACGGGCCATCTGAGTCTATTTCACCCAATAAGCTAGGGTCGAGGACCGGGTGAAGACCCACCTCGCCCTCCTTTCGAATGCCCAAATCGGGGAGGATCTCACCCCACCCACAGCGGTCCCCTTTGTCAGATGACCGGGCGAGGGGCCTGCCCCTGGGGCATCGCGCACAATTCCCATCGGTCATGTGGTGGAAGGCGGTGGCACGTAGTTACGCGCTCAAAACCTAAGTCCGCTAAATCACGCCTTCCCCGAAACCTCGACGGCAGGTCAGCGATAACCAGCTACGGTTACCCGGACGTCCGGCAGGGAAAGGCCCGAGAGGTCACACCCTGCCCGGCTTGAGGCCAGAGCTCGAGGGTCATGGATGTCGGAGTGGACTGGTGATTTAAGGCTTCTCGCTTTCAGAAACGGTACCGATGGTTACCCACAACTAACTTTGCAATGAAACTGTGCTGCTGGTCACCCAAAAATAACTTTGTCTCTCAGATTGGTGCTGTTGGTTACCCACAACTGACATTGTGCTTGGCTTGACTGACTGGCCTGGCTGGCTGGCTGGCTGGCTGGCTGACTGGGGGTGGGCTGGCTTGGCTGGCCTGGGCTGGTTGGGTTGGCCTGGGCTGGCTTGGCTGGCCTGGGCTGGCTGGCTGGCTGGCTGGGCTGGGCTGGGCTGGCCGGGCCTGGCTGGCTGGCTGGCTGACTGGGGGTGGGCTTGGCTGGCCTGGGCTGGCTGGCTGGCTGGCTGACTGGGGGTGGGCTGGGCTGGGCTTGGCTGGCCTGGCCTGGCCTGGCTGGCTGGCTGGCTGGCTGACTGGGGGTGGGCTGGCTTGGCTGGCCTGGGCTGGGCTGGGCTGGGCTGGGCTGGGCTGGCCTGACCTGGCTGGCTGGCTGGCTGGCTGGCTGGCTGACTGGGGCTGGGCTGGGCTGGGCTGGGCTGGCCTGGCCTGGCCTGGCCTGGCCTGGCCTGGCTGGCTGGCTGGCTGGCTGGCTGGCTGACTGGGGGTGGGCTTGGCTGGCCTGGGCTGGCTGGCTGGCTGGCTGGCTGGCTGGCTGACTGGGGGTGGGCTGGGCTTGGCTGGCCTGGCCTGGCCTGGCCTGGCTGGCTGGCTGGCTGGCTGGGGGTGGGCTGGGCTGGGCTGGCCTGGCCTGGCCTGGCTGGCTGGCTGGCTGACTGGGGGTGGGCTTGGCTGGCCTGGGCTGGCTGGCTGGCTGGCTGGCTGACTGGGGGTGGGCTGGGCTTGGCTGGCCTGGCCTGGCCTGGCTGGCTGGCTGGCTGACTGGGGGTGGGCTGGGCTGGGCTGGGCTGGGCTGGGCTTGGCTGGCCTGGCCTGGCCTGGCTGGCTGGCTGGCTGGCTGACTGGGGGTGGGCTTGGCTGGCTGGCTGGCTGGCTGGCTGGCTGACTGGGGGTGGGCTTGGCTGGCCTGGGCTGGCTGGCTGGCTGGCTGGCTGACTGGGGGTGGGCTGGGCTTGGCTGGCCTGGCCTGGCCTGGCTGGCTGGCTGGCTGACTGGGGGTGGGCTGGGCTGGGCTGGGCTGGCCTGGCCTGGCCTGGCCTGGCCTGGCCTGGCCTGGCTGGCTGGCTGGCTGGCTGACTGGGGGTGGGCTTGGCTGGCTGGCTGGCTGGCTGGCTGGCTGGCTGACTGGGGGTGGGCTTGGCTGGCCTGGGCTGGCTGGCTGGCTGGCTGGCTGACTGGGGGTGGGCTGGGCTTGGCTGGCCTGGCCTGGCCTGGCTGGCTGACTGAGGGTGGGCTGGGCTGGGCTGGGCTGGGCTGGGCTGGGCTTGGCTGGCCTGGCCTGGCCTGGCCTGGCCTGGCTGGCTGGCTGGCTGGCTGACTGGGGGTGGGCTTGGCTGGCCTGGGCTGGCTGGCTGGCTGGCTGGCTGACTGGGGGTGGGCTGGGCTTGGCTGGCCTGGCCTGGCCTGGCCTGGCCTGGCTGGCTGGCTGGCTGACTGGGGGTGGGCTTGGCTGGCTGGCTGGCTGGCTGGCTGACTGGGGGTGGGCTGGGCTTGGCTGGCCTGGCCTGGCCTGGCTGGCTGGCTGGCTGGCTGACTGGGGGTGGGCTTGGCTGGCCTGGGCTGGCTGGCTGGCTGGCTGGCTGACTGGGGGTGGGCTTGGCTGGCCTGGGCTGGCTGGCTGGCTGGCTGGCTGACTGGGGGTGGGCTGGGCTTGGCTGGCCTGGCCTGGCCTGGCCTGGCTGGCTGGCTGGCTGACTGGGGGTGGGCTGGGCTGGGCTGGCCTGGCCTGGCCTGGCTGGCTGGCTGGCTGGCTGGCTGGCTGACTGGGGGTGGGCTTGGCTGGCCTGGGCTGGCTGGCTGGCTGGCTAGCTGACTGGGGGTGGGCTGGGCTGGCCTGGGCTGGCTGGCTGGCTGGCTGGCTGACTGGGGGTGGGCTTGGCTGGCCTGGGCTGGCTGGCTGGCTGGCTGGCTGGCTGACTGGGGCTGGGCTTGGCTGGCCTGGCCTGGCCTGGCTGGCTGGCTGGCTGACTGAGGGTGGGCTGGGCTGGGCTGGGCTGGGCTTGGCTGGCCTGACCTGACCTGGCCTGGCTGGATTGGGGGTGGCTGGCTGGCTGGGGGTGGGCTTGGCTGGCTGGCTGGCTGGCTGACTGGGGGTGGGCTTGGCTGGCCTGGGCTGGCTGGCTGGCTGGCTGACTGGGGGTGGGCTGGGCTGGGCTTGGCTGGCCTGGCCTGGCCTGGCTGGCTGGCTGGGCTGGGCTTGGCTGGCCTGGCCTGGCTGGCTGGCTGGCTGGCTGGCTGACTGGGGGTGGGCTTGGCTGGACTTGGCTGGCTGGCTGGCTGGCCGGCCTGGGCTTGCCTGACCTGGCCTGGCCTGGCTGGATTGGGGGTGGCTGGCTGGCTGGCTGGCTGGCCGGCCT
This sequence comes from Danio rerio, assembly GCF_052040795.2. Taxonomy (NCBI): domain Eukaryota; kingdom Metazoa; phylum Chordata; class Actinopteri; order Cypriniformes; family Danionidae; genus Danio; species Danio rerio. The sequence continues at coordinate 5,076,111 of NC_141035.1, forward strand.
GGGCTTGCCTGACCTGACCTGGCCTGGCTGGATTGGGGGTGGCTGGCTGGCTGGCTGGCTGGCTGGCTGGCCGGCCTGGGCTTGCCTGACCTGGCCTGGCCTGGCTGGGCTGGGGGTGGCTGGCTGGCTGGCTGGCTGGCCGGCCTGGGCTTGCCTGACCTGGCCTGGCCTGGCTGGATTGGGGGTGGCTGGCTGGCTGGCTGGCTGGCTGGCTGGCTGGCCGGCCTGGGCTTGCCTGACCTGGCCTGGCCTGGCTGGATTGGGGGTGGCTGGCTGGCTGGCTGGCTGGCCGGCCTGGGCTTGCCTGACCTGACCTGGCCTGGCTGGATTGGGGGTGGCTGGCTGGCTGGCTGGCTGGCTGGCTGGCCGGCCTGGGCTTGCCTGACCTGGCCTGGCCTGGCTGGGCTGGGGGTGGCTGGCTGGCTGGCTGGCTGGCCGGCCTGGGCTTGCCTGACCTGGCCTGGCCTGGCTGGATTGGGGGTGGCTGGCTGGCTGGCTGGCTGGCTGGCTGGCTGGCCGGCCTGGGCTTGCCTGACCTGGCCTGGCCTGGCTGGATTGGGGGTGGCTGGCTGGCTGGCTGGCTGGCTGGCTGGCCGGCCTGGGCTTGCCTGACCTGGCCTGGCCTGGCTGGGCTGGGGGTGGCTGGCTGGCTGGCTGGCTGGCCGGCCTGGGCTTGCCTGACCTGACCTGGCCTGGCTGGATTGGGGGTGGCTGGCTGGCTGGCTGGCTGGCTGGCCGGCCTGGGCTTGCCTGACCTGGCCTGGCCTGGCTGGGCTGGGGGTGGCTGGCTGGCTGGCTGGCTGGCCGGCCTGGGCTTGCCTGACCTGGCCTGGCCTGGCTGGATTGGGGGTGGCTGGCTGGCTGGCTGGCTGGCTGGCTGGCCGGCCTGGGCTTGCCTGACCTGGCCTGGCCTGGCTGGGCTGGGGGTGGCTGGCTGGCTGGCTGGCTGGCCGGCCTGGGCTTGCCTGACCTGGCCTGGCCTGGCTGGATTGGGGGTGGCTGGCTGGCTGGCTGGCTGGCTGGCCGGCCTGGGCTTGCCTGACCTGGCCTGGCCTGGCTGGGCTGGGGGTGGCTGGCTGGCTGGCTGGCTGGCCGGCCTGGGCTTGCCTGACCTGGCCTGGCCTGGCTGGATTGGGGGTGGCTGGCTGGCTGGCTGGCTGGCTGGCTGGCCGGCCTGGGCTTGCCTGACCTGGCCTGGCCTGGCTGGGCTGGGGGTGGCTGGCTGGCTGGCTGGCTGGCCGGCCTGGGCTTGCCTGACCTGGCCTGGCCTGGCTGGGCTGGGGGTGGCTGGCTGGCTGGCTGGCTGGCTGGCCGGCCTGGGCTTGAAGCCGGGAGACATGGGCCGGCCTACGACCCCACCACATGGAACCCGTTCACCAGCCGTGCCCGGGCACCCCACTATTAAGCCCGGGGACACTGACTTTGTGAAAATGCACTTGCCAGACTCATGTGCTGCTGGTGACCCATTTCAGTAATGCGTGCCGCTGGTGGCCCTCTTGGCCTTTACTATTTGGATTTGGGGGCTGCGTGCCGCTGGTGACCCAATCGAGTATTGTTTGACGCTGGTTGCCCACCTCGCCTTTACTATTTGGATTTGGGGGCTGCGTGCCGCTGGTGACCCAATCGAGTATTGTTTGACGCTGGTTGCCCACCTCGCCGTTACTATTTGGATTTGGGGGCTGCGTGCCGCTGGTGACCCAATCGAGTATTGTGTGCTGCTGGTTACCCACTTGAGTATTGTGTGCTGCTGGTGACCCACCTGGCTGTCACTACTGGAGTTTGGCCGGCCGCCGTTGGTGCTCTTACCGCCATTATTCTCTTGGTAGACGGCTGGCTGGGCACAGCCAAAACGCCGCTATTGAAGCACCAGAACTTCCACTTCACCGAGCCACGGGGCAATGTACACCCGGGGGATAGTGTGCAAGCCTGGGCAGGGATTGGCAGACATGTCCCGGTGATTTATAGCCACGGAGTTGGCTGGGCACCACCAACCCACACTCAATCTATGCACCATGCCCAAAACGGACGACCGGAGCCGGCTTGCGGGGCGCAGGCGCAGCGTGGCCGTTACCACTAGCGGAGATCACTGATCGGCCGAGCCACGGGGCAACGCACACCCAGGGGGAGATGTGCAACGCCCGGGAAGGACCCAACAGGACGCACCGCAAGGCAACACACACGGAGACACCTCCAACCCACACTAAACTTATAAACCATGCCCAAAACGGACGACCGGAGCCGGCTTGCGGGGCGCAGGCGCAGCGTGGCCGTTACCACTAGCGGAGATCACTGATCGGCCGAGCCACGGGGCAACGCACACCCAGGGGGAGATGTGCAACGCCCGGGAAGGACCCAACAGGACGCACCGCAAGGCAACACACACGGAGACACCTCCAACCCACACTAAACTTATAAACCATGCCCAAAACGGACGACCGGAGCCGGCTTGCGGGGCGCAGGCGCAGCGTGGCCGTTACCACTAGCGGAGATCACTGATCGGCCGAGCCACGGGGCAACGCACACCCAGGGGGAGATGTGCAACGCCCGGGAAGGACCCAACAGGACGCACCGCAAGGCAACACACACGGAGACACCTCCAACCCACACTAAACTTATAAACCATGCCCAAAACGGACGACCGGAGCCGGCTTGCGGGGCGCAGGCGCAGCGTGGCCGTTACCACTAGCGGAGATCACTGATCGGCCGAGCCACGGGGCAACGCACACCCGGGGGGAGATGTGCAACGCCCGGGGAGGACCCAACAGGACGCACCGCAAGGCAACACACACGGAGACACCTCCAACCCACACTAAACTTATAAACCATGCCCAAAACGGACGACCGGAGCCGGCTTGCGGGGCGCAGGCGCAGCGTGGCCGTTACCACTAGCGGAGATCACTGATCGGCCGAGCCACGGGGCAACGCACACCCGGGGGGAGATGTGCAACGCCCGGGGAGGACCCAACAGGACGCACCGCAAGGCAACACACACGGAGACACCTCCAACCCACACTAAACTTATAAACCATGCCCAAAACGGACGACCGGAGCCGGCTTGCGGGGCGCAGGCGCAGCGTGGCCGTTACCACTAGCGGAGATCACTGATCGGCCGAGCCACGGGGCAACGCACACCCGGGGGGAGATGTGCAACGCCCGGGGAGGACCCAACAGGACGCACCGCAAGGCAACACACACGGAGACACCTCCAACCCACACTAAACTTATAAACCATGCCCAAAACGGACGACCGGAGCCGGCTTGCGGGGCGCAGGCGCAGCGTGGCCGTTACCACTAGCGGAGATCACTGATCAGCCGAGCCACGGGGCAACGCACACCCGGGGGGAGATGTGCAACGCCCGGGGAGGACCCAACAGGACGCACCGCAAGGCAACACACACGGAGACACCTCCAACCCACACTAAACTTATAAACCATGCCCAAAACGGACGACCGGAGCCGGCTTGCGGGGCGCAGGCGCAGCGTGGCCGTTACCACTAGCGGAGATCACTGATCGGCCGAGCCACGGGGCAACGCACACCCGGGGGGAGATGTGCAACGCCCGGGGAGGACCCAACAGGACGCACCGCAAGGCAACACACACGGAGACACCTCCAACCCACACTAAACTTATAAACCATGCCCAAAACGGACGACCGGAGCCGGCTTGCGGGGCGCAGGCGCAGCGTGGCCGTTACCACTAGCGGAGATCACTGATCGGCCGAGCCACGGGGCAACGCACACCCGGGGGGAGATGTGCAACGCCCGGGGAGGACCCAACAGGACGCACCGCAAGGCAACACACACGGAGACACCTCCAACCCACACTAAACTTATAAACCATGCCCAAAACGGACGACCGGAGCCGGCTTGCGGGGCGCAGGCGCAGCGTGGCCGTTACCACTAGCGGAGATCACTGATCGGCCGAGCCACGGGGCAACGCACACCCGGGGGGAGATGTGCAACGCCCGGGGAGGACCCAACAGGACGCACCGCAAGGCAACACACACGGAGACACCTCCAACCCACACTAAACTTATAAACCATGCCCAAAACGGACGACCGGAGCCGGCTTGCGGGGCGCAGGCGCAGCGTGGCCGTCACCACTAGCGGAGATCACTGATCGGCCGAGCCACGGGGCAACGCACACCCGGGGGGAGATGTGCAACGCCCGGGGAGGACCCAACAGGACGCACCGCAAGGCAACACACACGGAGACACCTCCAACCCACACTAAACTTATAAACCATGCCCAAAACGGACGACCGGAGCCGGCTTGCGGGGCGCAGGCGCAGCGTGGCCGTTACCACTAGCGGAGATCACTGATCGGCCGAGCCACGGGGCAACGCACACCCGGGGGGAGATGTGCAACGCCCGGGGAGGACCCAACAGGACGCACCGCAAGGCAACACACACGGAGACACCTCCAACCCACACTAAACTTATAAACCATGCCCAAAACGGACGACCGGAGCCGGCTTGCGGGGCGCAGGCGCCACCCTGGAGATCTAAAATGTGTATCGCTCAAAACCTAAGTCCACTGAATCACGCCTTCCCTGAAACCTTGACGGCAGGTCAGCGATAACCAGTTACGGCAGCCCGTACCTCCGGCAGAGAAAGGCCCGAGAGGTCACACCCTGTCCGGCTTGAGGCCAGAGCTCGAGGGTCATGGATGTCAGAGTGGACCGGTGATTTAAGGCTTCTCGCTTTCTGAAACGGTACCGATGGTTACCCACAATTAACTTTGCAGGAAACTGTGCTGCTGGTTACCCAAAACTAACTTAATTTGCAGAAACGGTGCTGCTGGTGCCCCAAACCGAACTATTGGGAGAAAGTCTTCTCAGGTCACAGTCTGTTGTGACTGTCTGATACATATAGCACTTTAAAAAACCTTTAGATTTCATTAAAATGGCAGTCTAATCTTATAGTCACTCTCCTTGGGGTTTTTATTGGTCTTAACACAAGAAATGATGTTTGCAAAACAAATACTGGTTTTCTACAATGTGTGATGTGTAATTAGATTTTTTTTAAACATTGATTAAAGGACACCCATGATGAAAAATCTATTTTTCAAGCTGTTTGCACAGACAAGTATGTAAGTATATTGTATGGACCATCATATTGGGGTGATATAAACACACAGTCATTTTTTTTTAATTTAACAACATAAAAACGGTGGACCAATTGGAATGGTGCAATCAAAGCGACCGCAACTTGACGTAGGAGTGCGGTCCCCCCGCCCACCAATTTTGATTGACCACAGCGCGTTACCATTTTCTAAGTTTGTTGTTCCATGTCCGCCATTTTCAGCGTGTGAGTCAAAGCGGTATCACTAAAGCAGGGGTTTTCAAAGTGTGAGGCACGCCTCCCCTGGGGGGCGCCAGAGCATGTCAGGGGAGGCGCGGGAAAAAATATAATATAATAAAAATATAATTAAGTTTAATTATTTGCAACAAAATTTATTATATTTAAACGTTTTAATTAAACAAAGCAAAAAAAAATAATACGTCAAATATAAGAAAACCTTTTTTACCCAGAAGGCCCTGTGAATTCGCTTCTGTTTGGCAAGCCCGCCAATACAGGTATATACCTGCTAATACAATGGGTCGGTTTCTGAGACCCCCCCGATTCAAAGCTGTAATGAAGTTCACGGCCCTTTGGCCGCCGGGAAGAAGGAGGCGGAGAACCGACGCGGTTTTAAAATGATTTATTAATAACAGTGACGGCAGCTCCTCACGGAGGCTGCCGTCTAAACCAAACCAAACAGACGGCAGCTCCTCACGGAGACTGCCGTCAAACTGAAAGCAAAAGTAAAATATGTCCGGGCCCGGTCCTCTCTCTCCTTCCTCTGCCCTCGTTCCTCCTTTTATGAGAAAGTTCAGAGCCTTTTTATGATTCCGTGGGATCCGAGGCAGGTGCGCATCACAGGTGTATCCACTTACATGGTGGCCTCACTCCGTTCCCACGGCTCTCGGCCACGCCCCCTCGCCACAGAAGCCTCCAAGTTCAGGGCTTAAACCCAATAGACGACGATATGATGATCAGTATTTGAGTTTAGGATTTACGTGGACAGGACCAGCTGATGAACCACGACCTTTATGTGTGGTTTGTCAAAATATTTTGGCTAATGACAGCATGACACCCGCTAAAGTTCGACTGTTTTGACTGGGATGGACAGTTCTTGGATCTGTTCTATTCATATTGAACCATCATCCTAGTTTTAAAAACGTTATGTTAAAATACTTGTTATTACTTTGTATATATATATATATATATATATATATATATATATATATATATATATATATATATATATATGTATATATATATATATATATATTTTTTTTTTTTTTTTTTTTTGTGTGTGTGTGTGTGTGTGCGTGCGTGTTTGGGAGGAGGGGGGCGCCAATGGATAAGTTGTGTCAAGAGGGAGGCCCACTGTCTTACACTTTGAAAAACCCTGCACTAAAGGAACACCCTTGCTCTATTTTTAGATGTAAGGCTCATTGAGCTCAACAATTGGGATCAATTTTCTCCACATTATTGCTTTAATCGTAAAGAAGGATTCGGATTTCTGCTTTCCAATCCGTCTCATCATGGACCGACGTTTATCCTTTTCTCATCATCTTGTTTCTCATAATTTTTTTATTAAATATAATTATTTGATTATTTGAATGAGTATTTAACTGTGAATTGGTTTTAATCAATGAATAAGTTAACACAATGCTTAATATAAGAATGTTCTGTGCATTTGCCTGTCTCTTTATAACTATTTTCAGAAGCCACCAATCTAGGTCAGAGGTCACGGAGACCTTGAGTGGAACTGAGGGCTGAGGACAGGAAGCAACTGTTTCTATTGTTATTTCCAGTAGTTAATACTATCTAAAATGTCTAAAGTGATTTTATTATTTTTACAGTTAATTATTTTAAAGTGATTCTACTTTTATTCAAGATAGACTTGGTATAGTAAGAATATAACTGGCTGAATGTAGATTATACCGGTTTTTAATCATTTTGGTAAAGACGGCTGAGAGTACACTCAGCCTTGGATAAAAAAAAGATTATACTTTAAGTGTGTGTGTTCTATTTGATTGTTGATCCGTTTCACAGGTCTGGAGTCAGCTCTAATCAGTCTAAGGGATGTCTGACGTTCAGACATATTGTTCAGAATATACGCACAAACCCCACGAGAAAATTTCCTAGTCTATCTGTGTTTTAACCAATCAGGTTAGAACACCTAAATGTATGACTCAGTTAATGACGTTTTGTGAGAGTAAAACTGTTATTGATTGGTGATTGTAAGCAGAGCGGCCTAGGAACTCATTGCGAGTGTTGAAGCTGGCTTCTGCTGATGTAACTGCAAACTATCTTCAGTAAACTTGATTTATTTATTTAAATCTCTGACTCCGGCTCTTCTTCATCTACCAGACTGGTCATTCTTTGGGTCAAACTGTAAACTATCCCTACAGTAATTATTGTTTTTACCTTTTGGTAGGTTTGCAAACATGTGTACTTTTCATTCCGTCTACCTTAAACTTCAGCCGGTCGCATCACAGAAGCTCCCTGTGATCTTAACTAGGCGCAGTTGGAAAAGTGCAAGCGTGTTGCCTCATGTGCGCAACTCTCCATTGGAAATAAAATAACAAACTTGCCTGCAGGTCACACAGCAGAAGCGCCTGTTTGCGTGGTGTGGTGCCATGCATTTCGGAGTTCTGGGCGTGGGTTTCTGTCAGGGTGCACGCGGCGGCGCTTCGGTCGGCGGCTGGGCGCCGTGGGCGGTCACCGTCTTGGGGCGCCGTTGTGCTTGCCATGGTGGAGGCCTGTGTTTGGAGTTCTGGAATGCATGGCGCGACGATTCGGGACACTTCATGTTTCTGCCGTGCCACTGAAAGTGTCTGGTGTGCCATGCCGCGGGTTCGAGCGGCGCATCCGGTGCATCAGTCAAAGTTAATTCAGTGTGCGTGGTTGTTAGTCTCGGTGTACAAGCTCAGCACTTGAAACTAGCACACAGTTGGCTGTAAAACTATACAAAGACACAAATGATTGTGTACTTTCTGCTTGGTCTGTTTTCGAGTCATACATGTACGGTTGAATGCTGATCCTCTCATGTAGCTTAGCTTCTCTCTGACCGCCTGTCTTTTGCAAACAAAAAGCGTGGGAGCTCTTGGCTCCGCCCCCTTGCGAGCTGTGTACACGCCCCCAACATGACACTTTTGAACACATTATAATAAAAACATCTGAACTGTGTGTTAAACTAAACCTAAACTGGCACACTCAGAAGAACCATATTATTAATGTTAAATCATAAAAAAGGGGTGAACTATGTGCAAGATTCTAAAAGCTGGTTCTGGAATTGATGGATTTGATTTAAAGCATGGATTCTTCACTTTTGTTCTGACTCTTTATTAAAGGGTCACGAAACACACATTTTTTGAGCTGTTGACAGTCATATATGTGTCCCACGCTGCTAAAAACACTATTGGGAAATATATATTACACAAAAAAGTGAAAATTGTTTGTTTTTGCGTTACTTCAAGCTAATCCGTTCTTCCGGTTTGAAAATAATTTTTGAAGCTGCGTCACGCTGATTTGATACTTGTGTGTATTCCAACATGGAGAGTGGACGTCTGTACCTGGGAGTACATTGTGACATCTCTAAGTGTGCAACATTAATTCATAAGACTTGATTCAAACCAATCAGCGCACTCTATTGTGTATGAGGTGCAACTTCAATAATATGCATGATAGCTTGGAAGACTAGTTTTACCTGTTACAGTGTTCAGACGACAGAGAGACGACATGTTGTGTTGGAGGAAAGCGTTTTTAAATGTGCTGCAACGAAGGTTTTGTTTTCTTTTCTCGCTATGAGAGCGCAGCTGGACTCACGTGTGGATTACAATGCACGCGACAGAAATACGTTTGTAAGGAACATTGTTTACCAGAGAGTTTTTCGCATCTGGAAATGGTGAAATCCAGATTTTAAAAAAGACGTGGTTCCAGTTGGTGTTGATTGTCCTGTCTCTACAGCTTTGGTAAGCAAGCGATCAGTGGTCTTTGTTTATTCAGATAGCAAAATTAGTTCGTATTGTCGGCAGTACTCTTTCGGTTATTAAAGGTTCAGGACCCCTTGGAGAACTTTTTTTTTTATATTAACAGATTTATGTGTGTTGAGCATCAGTTAAGACAATGTTAGCACCTGTCAGCTTTAATTGTGGGGAAAACTGGATAATTTTGAGCTTTTGTCAGCTAATTTCAGCTTCCGGGTTTAAAATTATTTTTGGGGCGGGATCAAAATCAGCAACGTAGCGCAGTACTGCAAGTGCAATGATGACGCGTCGGTTTCTCATTATTATTCATAGCGGAGTTTTCTTATCCTATGAGAAGAGCCGGCTGCTTAATTATTCATGAGAGCACGTGCTTTCCGAAGGCAGACCTGCCAGTTTCAAGCAAGCAGTGAGACACAGACCAACGGCACGCCGTTCATGAAGGCTCGGATGTGTTTGTTTCCATGATCCACGGGGTTTGTTGCATGTTTTTCCACGCGATATTGTCAGGGCCGATCATACAGCAAAGCTGTGTGTGTGCTGCAAGCATTTTTGTTGGGAGAGCAGTACGAGAATTGAAGAATGGCGGACGTTGACTTTCATCAGGAGTTCGTTCACATTCAGACACATCGCCGTGCAGCTGTGTTTGCCTAAATCCTCCAGATTACCAGCAGGGCTAATAGTTAAAATAGGCACGTCAGGAGACCTGCTGCACTGAGTCTGCAATCAAGATCTACAAATTAGACACGGGGATTGAGGGAGAATCCTAATTTAGTTATAGTGTTTACATAAACACACTTATCTTTATAATGATATAAATTATGGTTATGTGTATATGAAATTACGAATAACAAATGTAGCAGGGCATTAAATTACTGTTTATTTCTTTGCATTTTAACTTTGTGAACTATAAACTCATGCGTCTCACGGTTTGTGTCTCAGTTTGTGAGCTAACTGTCAACAACAGTTATTCGCTCCCCTTCTCCCCTGCTGGACACGCCCACTCCTGCCCTATGCTCGCGGAGCTCCACGGCCATTAATCATGCATCTTTTGAAAAAATTCTGAAGTAGACTTTAACCGAAAGTGGGGGGTGTGATGGCCCTTTAAAGATATACATTAGTCAAAATGATTTCTAAGTTTAGTTTACAGAACGTTAATATCACTACAATATTATGGACTGAAAATCTGCTGTAAATGCTGCTCTCCGAGTGTAAACATGTAAACACCGTAATCTTACTATTACCGTTGTGGAGAAATTTCGCCGCATTTTGTAACAGGATAGTCTACACACACAGCTTTCTGATGCTACCTACTGATAGCATCTAAGTTACAGAGAAATTCAGATGTTTTTTCATTTTATACGACGTGCGGTGGCGATGCAGTGGCGCAGTAGGTAATGCTGTCGCCGTACAGCAAGAAGGTCGCTGGTTCAAGCCTCGGCTGGGTCAGTTGGCATTTCTGTATGGAGTTTGCATGTTCTCCCTGCATTCGTGTGGGTTTCCTCCAGGTGCTCCGGTTTCCCACACAGTCCAAAGACATGCGGTACAGGTGAATTGGGTAAGCTAAAATTGTCCTTAGTGTATGATGGTGAATGAGTGTGTGTGGATGTTTCCCAGAGATGGGTTGCAGCTGGAAGGGCATCCGCTGCATAAAAGCATGCTGAATAAGTTGGCGGTTCATTCCGCTGTGGCGACCCAGGCTCAATAAAGGGACTAAGCCGAAAAGAAAATGAATGAATGACGTGCAGTATCAAAATTAAAACTACACCCTTCCAGCAGTTCCTCGTATGCAGTATATGGTTTGTCACAGGGGGCATGCATAAAATGTTCCTGAATGAAAGTGAAAGTGTGAAACTCCAGTTAAACATGACAAATGAATGATTTTGGCAAATATTTTGATTTTTATGTCTATGTAAATGCAGCCGCTGTCTTTCTCCCCTGTGTCTGTGTGTTTGTTTTGCCTCTGTGAAAATCAGCGCGTGCCCAATCGGAAACTCCCATTTTTATAAAAAGCCTACGAATTAGCCAATAAGCTGACAAAACGTAAAATATGTTTGTTTCCTCGTGAGATCAGCCTGGAATAGTTGATGACAGAACTTTCATTTTTGGGTGAACTATCCTTTTAATTTGACAAATGATTCTTCTAGCGCTTCTTTGCAGCCTGAATTTTCAAAGGCTGAACGCATCAGCGCAAGTATTTTCCTGCAAAGTTAATGTCTGTTTAAGACAAGACTGACAATCGATTGCCCTGAAGAGAGAATAAGCCATTCCTGATTCACAGACACAAAAAAGGGCAGGATGATTTCTGCAGAGAAATCTTCATTCCGGTGCACTTTTGCACCCTCGCCGGAGAGTCATATCTCGCTTTAATTTGACAGGCTGAGGGTTTTTATACGAGTCTCTCTCCGCATGCCACTTTCCAGCATCGGCTACTTCTAATCAATATGGGGGATTGTAGTGTTGTTTATGAAGGCCGAGAATGTTTTGTGGGTTATAGAACATTGCATTTTGCTTCATCTGACAAAAGCAGCAGCTCTGGAGACTTATTTCTCATCAGACTTCGTCTTCCTCCATTCGGCCTCAATTAAACCTTCATTTCACACTGCGTGCTGAGGTGTTCCTCCATTCTGCCTTTGCAGTCCAAGTCCTGCCCCCTTTTCTCCTTTCATTCAGTCGGGAGCACTGCTCTTGAATACTAACACTGCAGACCAGCTGCTTTGATGGACAAGCCGCTCGACCCTGACCATCAGTGATGGGCCTATATTCACCAGTCCAATTACAGGATCCAGCCCGACCAGAACCCCCAATCCCATGGTTGGCTGCTTTTGTACTGACATGCTGAATAACAGCACTCCATAGTGGGGAAGGGTTCTGCTACGGCACTGTGTTCACCTGAAGACAAGGAATAAAACCCTGCAGAAACAGCACTTCCTTTGAGAGGGAGGGACACCTCAAACGACTACAGATCAACGTGGAAAGTGCCAACTGGATTTCATGAGGACTATCTGATCTCAGCTATACTATTTTATGTTTTGTCAGTTTAGTGGCTATTTCATATTAATTCATGTGAGTTTAGTCATACAAAAATGTACAGTTTTTAAAAGGTGTGGCACCAAACCCCGCCCCTAAACTAAATTGGCCCCTAAACTCAACCCCGCCCCTAAACTCAATTGGCAGATGAGCAAATCATAATAAAATGTACGAATGAGATCATACAGATTCAAATAAATTAGCCGCTAAATCAAAAAGTATATATATATATCCTGGTTTTTTTAACATGGTTTTCGTTTCGGTTCCGATGGCTTGACACATGTGTTTTTCTTTTGCTATTCTATTGGTGATGGGAAGTTCGGATCATTTTACTGACTCGGATCTTTGAGTCTCCTTCATCGAGATGAGCAAATCTTTTTTCGAGTCATTTCGTTCATTTGGTTCAATTTGCCAAAATATTATTAAAATGTTACGAATTGCTTCCAAACACATCTACAACTAGCCCAAAAGGTTGATCACACGTAAAATAAGTCATAAATAGAATACTATAGGAAGGAGAAAATAATAATTCAATGTTTACCTGCTCTTTTATCTAGAAAGGTATTGTTGTCTCCTTGCTCAGCTCACCTCTTCATCTCTTCAAATGTCAGTGGTTCGTTCACGTTACACTGACAGTCACATATAATCTTAATCAATGTACACAGTCTGAGTCGATAGGAGCCATGATAATTAGTTCACCTTTCTTCTGATTCTTGAGTCGTTCGTTCATCACATCAATGACTCAAACCCGAGGACTCGAGAGTTGAACAAATCAATTGTTTTTCCAGCTCTAAAGGCATATGATTGGCCCGTGAGGAACGAATGTCTCAAACCCGATAGAGGACTCAAGAGATGAACTGATCAATTATTTTTTCCGACTCTAAACGCAAATTATTGGCTTCTGCCTTTTTCGCTATGAACGACTCAAAAAAATGATCGAATCGTTCAAGAACGACCCATCACTATATTCTATGCTTAGGCAATCGGAACAGTAAGAGGTTACAGAGAAAAAAAATATAAACGATTTATTGCAATACTCTTTTATTTTACTTTTAACCGAAGAAAAGTACAATAGTTCAAAGTGTATTGTATAAGAAAAAACACTATAATCTCACAGCTGGTGGTAGCCCATGAACAAATTGGGGAACACATACATTCCTACATTTTGAAAGTAAACATGTGAAGTTAATAAACATAAATTGACCATTTCAAATAAGTGAAGTTTTTAAACTAATTTCGAGAGGAGCACGTGATATAATTGACTGCAGCTGGCCACCTATCTACACTCATTAGATAGCCAATCAGATCTATCCTAACCTACTATAAGTAGCCTAGCTAGATATTACTCCCTTATCTTCGTTTTCCGAAAAAAAAAACCCATCCATCCCCTTTCTCCTCCTTTCCTCCTTTGAAAAGGGGAGCTCTCGAGAACCACCTGATCTCGTACTCCCCTCACATGCTCTATGGACCTGGCGGGAGCCCTGGGCTCAACTATCTCCGAGCTCAGGGTTCTCTCCCGGGACAGCATGCCAAACCTGCTAACAGTTGTCAAGCAATATCTAAGTGTGAACTCTTGAAACATATTTGTACTTCAGTAAACATAAATGACCATCTTAATTATCTCTGTGTAGAAAAAAGTGCGAGACAGTATTCTGTAAATTAACGCGAATCGAGTGACAAAAACCTGCATCTCCAATCACTGATACATGGATACAAATTTTTAGCAATGAACTGCCTTTGTTATTTTTTTTGTGTCTCTTGGCACCAGTTGGGTATGTTTGCTAGAAGAATTTAGCGAGGGATTGTTGCTTTTTGCAGAACTTTATTACCTTCACTGCTATCCTGCCTTCAGAAAGTAATATTGCCAGGTGATGGCGCCACAGATGTGCAGTCATGTTGTTTGTGTTTCCGTTTGAGGAGGCTATACGTGTAAAGCAATGGTTGCACAGGGTCATTTTTTGTTCAACGTTTTTTCCATCATTGGCATCATACTCAACGGCAAAACCGAAATGTGCTCACACTGCAGATTTGAAAGATGCCGGTGTGGTGAGAAATTCGGTGCTTCCTCGTACTGTTGGCGTACTTCACTGCCACTTGAGATGTTAAAGTATGGAATGGTTATGTGCCCCCTAACTTTATAGCATAGGGATTGAATATTTTTATACTTTATAGCATATGATTGAATATATATCTTCATTAGTCTCTATTTCAGAGGTCGCCATAGCGGAATGGACTGCCAACTTATCCAGCAAATGTTTTACACAGCGGATGCCCTTCCATCTGCAACCCAGTACTGGGAAACACCCATAGAATCTTATTTACACACACTAACAGACTCCAATTAAGTCTACCCAATTTACCTATAGTGTATGTCTTTGAACTGTGGGAGAAACCGGAGCACCCGGAGGAAACCCGGGAAGAACATGCAACCTCCACACAGAAATGCCAACTGGCCCAGCTGGGACTCGAACCAGTGAGCTCTTCTTTTTGCTGTGAGACGACAATGCTAACCACTGAGCCACCGTGGCACCCTTCAATTTGGAATCAAGAAAAGCTTAAATTCCAGTGCAGATCAATTTCCTTTGAACAAACCTAAAATTTGGCACTAGGTCAACATAGCAAACTGGATCCAGAGCAACTCATCACATGGCTCTTTTTTGTGTCTAGACCTTACAACCTAACAGCAAAGATGGCTGAATTTAATTCACATGCCTGAGCCTTCTTCCAGCCAAAGAACAGCCACTGAGATGAATAGAAACAAACTCCAGAGAGCCACAATGTTTACACTCTTCAAGAGTAGCAGTATCCACGCATCAGTGCGATAAGAGGAAACATATTAACATAAAACAATTAAGACTTTTAACCTTTTAACTCCGATTGAATACCAAACATAAATCAAAGGCTTGTTTGTCCCTCGTCTCTCAGCGCACCATGTTAGAAACTAGTTTTATTCCTTTATTTAGATGCAATTAATTCCCTAAGTAAACCATAATGCAGATGAGGATGTAATTGATCATGAGGAGGAGCATGTTTGATTCATCATGAAACAGAGCAGGATTAATGGCTGACGGTGTCAGTTCTTCACTGCAACAATGTTGTACTCAGACTACAAGGAGTCTGGAGGTGCATGGATCAATAACAGCTTCTCTGCTGTGGCTAATGGGCCTCCAGGAGCGAGGATATGAGGACAAGCAAATTCCCACACACAGGCAGTATGATCACAATATAATGTCCTTCCAGTCGCAACCCAGTGCAGGGAAACATCCATACATACTCACATTCACACACTACAGCCAATTTTGTTTACCCAATGTACTTATACGAAATGTCTGTTGGGGAAACCAGAGCACCCAGAGAAAACCCACGATAACACAGGGAGAACATGCAAACTCCACTAAGAATTGCCAACTGGTCAAGCCTGGACTTGAACCACCGACCTTCTTTCTGTGCGGCAACAAGGCTAACCACTGAGCCTCCATGCCGCCAATAGTCATTGATTCCTGTCTATTTCATGACAAGTCTATTTGTGGATTATCGATGCATGATTTTTAAATAACATATATGTTTGGACATCTTTCAGTCCAAGCTAACAAAACCGAACTCCTGTCGACTGAGTTTTGGTATGGTGTTGCACATCGTCTACAGAAGTTGGAGCCCTGTAGGCAGCTTCTTGGCAGATGTTGAATATGAGTCAGAAAGCGGTGAGAGAGTTCACTCTGACTGACTTTTCAGCTTAGCAAGCCTGCGAAACAACCAAGTCAAGGGAGCACTCAGAATATTTCATCTTCATCCTACACAAGCCTACCAACTGGTGAATATTTTCAAAATGGGACCGGAAAATGTAGAGAGTAAAGACCAGCTCAAAATGATTCATATATTCAAAATGGAAAGTCTTTGTTTAGATTTCCCTAAACGACTGCCATCTGCTGATATGGATAGTTATTTTATCTTAGGTGAAGAATGTTGTAGTATGTAGACTCATTCTGTGGTGTGTTCGAGCTATTTTTTATTTATTTTTTGATCCAGATACAAGTCAGCGAGAGGCAACAACACAGTCAGCTCTCTGCTATTTTTTTTTTATTTGTTTGGTATGTCTCAGCCTTAAAAGTAAATGAAAAAAGTAAAAAAAAAGTTTGAACATTGCCAAACATTTCATTTTACAGAATGTTTACTCATTCTGACCAGCTAAACATATACCAATGTAAACAATGTCAGACAAGGGAACGGTTGGGAAACCTGTTTGAAAACAGTTATCAATTTAGCAGTTGGCTATTTCAATATCTGTTAAAGATAGGTGTTCAAAAAAAGTTTAAACTGGCAAATATTTCATTTTACAGAATGTTTAATCATTCTGACCAGCTAAACATATAACAAGGCCCACACGGAATCTGCGCGCACAGAATTCCGCAGATTTTCCACCGAATTTCTGCAAAATTCCGCAGATTTCTGCGATTTTTAGAACATCATTAATTCTGTTTATTTACTTGAGTAATTGTGTAAATCTGAATTCATTCAGTTTTTATTCAGTAATTTATTACTTTTTATTTCATATATTAAGGTTTTAGTTATAATACTCGCTGGATACTCCCAAAATAATTTTGCAGAAATCTGCAGATTTTTACCAAAATTCTCCACAGAAATAGCAAAAAATGTCCGCAGATTCCATCTGGCCCTACAAATAACCAATGTAAACAATGTCAGACAAGGGAACGGTTGGGAAACCTGTTTGAAAACAGTTATCAATTTAGCAGTTGGCTATTTTAATATCTGTTAAAGCTAGGGGTTCAAAAAAAGTTTGAAGACTGCCAAATATTTCATTTTACAGAATGTTTAATCATTCTGACCAGCTAAACATATAACCAATGTAAACAATGTCAGAGAAGGGAACGGTTGGGAAACCGTTATCAATCTAGCAATTGGCTATTTTAATATCTGTTAAAGCTAGGTTTAATAAAAAAATCATGATACTTTATGTAGAGACACCAACAGGAATACTCTTCCAAGAACATGCCAGACTGCAGTGTTATGTTTATGTCAACACAGTCTCGCAGCAGTTCGTTATATAGTCACAAAATTAGATCTACTGATTCGTGCTCACAGACACTAATTTTCCCCATTTTTGTGTTTCTAAACACTTTTAACCTACTGTGTTCAATTGGTCTTTATTGATCCTTAACATGACTTTACCTATTGTATTTCAATTGACAGTATCTTTCATGTCTCTCGACTCGGGATAAACAAATATACGTTAAGAATTATTTTGGAGCACCTAACCCTAAACCTACCCTCTTCTCAACAACATAAAATAAGCAGCAGGCAAATAAAGGTAAAGTCACTTGTATTTATTGCTTAAACGGACAATAAAAAGCAGTACAAACAAGTCATGTTGCATTCAAAGTCCTCTGAAGCCAAACAACTTTTTATTTGACGAATTGGTTGAGGTTTTAATAGTTTAAAAATATTCGGCTTCTGCTTGCTGATATTCGATTCTTAAAGAAACTCCAGCACATTAGCATAAGGCAATCGGTCATGAAACACACAGGGAGCCAATAGCATTTGACAAGATTTGTCACAAGACACAAGGAGCCAATGGCTGTTTCTCAATAAACATTTTTCAGAGTTCTTGCGTCCTCGTGTAACGTCATTATCAACTGTCAAATTTCAGTTCCAGTACCCAAAACCGCAAGAACGGAGGACGTGTGAAATTTCCCGGATGTGTTCCCTACAGAAAAAAACTGCTTAAACCAGCCTAGACTGGTTGGCTGGTTTTAGAGGGGTTTTGGCCATTTCCAGGCTAAATTGCATCAAGGTAGTTGTAGTCCAGGTAAAAAGCAGGTAGCATATACAGCTAGCTGGAGTTACCTGTAATAAGTTTTGTGTGCACTCCAGCAGATAATCGTGATACATGTAAGTAATGTAAGTAAAACAGTTTTTTCTGTCAGGAGTGACAATGTGTGGTTACCAAAAATATTGTGTACATCATTTACAATAGATTAAAAGTTGAGTTGGTGCCAATAGCCTAGTGGTTAGTGCGTCGACATATAGCACCCAGGTGCTCGTGGCGACACAAGTTTGATCCCCGGCTCGAGGTCCTTCGCCGATCCTTCCCCTTCCTCTACTTCCCAGACTTTCCACTGTAAATCTCCACTGTCCTGTCATTAATGGTGGAACCACCCACCACCCCCCCATAAACACGAATCAATAGACTAAATGTAGGGACTATATAACGAACTGCCGTGAGACCAAGGTGTTTATGTTGTGTTTGCTTGTAACGTAAATAGGGAGTTCTTGCTGTAAGTGGGCTACTGTGGTTTATTTTGGTGACCCATTGTTCTCAAAGTCGAAGATCGATGACAAACGCCACTTTCTGGCTTCTTCATTAAACTCTCTTGACACTAACTTCACCCCCCTGGGCATCTCAACCCCTGCTGCTCAAGATCCCACAGCAGCACAAGGATAACAGAGTGTTTCCACACTACGACTTATGCCTGGAGCACCGGCAGTACCATCTTTATCACATCCTCCTGCTTCTCATGATGGCTGATTTGAGTAGTTTTCACACATACACCAGCAAGATGGCTCACAGCTATTTCTACTATTACAGTGAATGATCGTTACAAGAGAATGAAATCCATTCAACACAGAAAGCCACTACTTGGGGAGAAAAAAAACCCCTACAGAAAGTCATTTAAGTCAGATTTCAGGCTGGGAAATTTACAGTTTTCCATGCACATGACATGGATGTGTGACAAGACGCAAAGACTGGGTGTGTGTATTACAGCTGCTTACTGTTAGAATGAAACATGAGGAGTTCTGTGTGTACGCACTAAGGTTGGTTCGATAAACGATGCCATCGTCCATCGCCGCTAGATATCACGATGCTGAGCCGGCATCGCAATCCTCCACCTCGCCCTCGTCGTAGCAGCAACCCGCTCGCGAAAATACACACTTTGCACACTAAAACTCACACTAATGCTCAGTCTTGAAATGTTTTAAAATGACCCACGTCCACACATGCTTTTCAACGCACACAGTGACCACACACACAGACATGCACTGTAGCAGATGCGCACGTCTGAGCTCCAGGCAGTCAGCGGGTGCTTTGAGCAGAAAACCCGAGAGCAGTGCATGTCGGACAGTTTATCAAGGACGTACCGCTGGATCGCGTCTCACTATAGTTGTTAAATGTGATATTTAATTAATCTTGTCTCTAACGACTCTTCGGTCATTTAAACCTATAAGGTAACGTCAATCGTTCAATCTTTCGCTTTCACCCTTGTACTTAGTAATTTAAGCGAAAATCCCAGATACTGTTGGTTGGTTCCTGTTGGTTGTGCACCTTTTTCACCAACCAAGTTTATCGACGCCATTATAACGACACAGATCACTCATTCATGATTGACAGGTGGTAATTTGTGCGTAACTTATCTTTTATTTATTTATAATTTGGTAATAGGTAAAACAAAGTCCATCAGGTAGTTGAAACGGTAGGCTACAAATGATTAATTCGTTATTTAATTTTATGAATAAATAATTAATTTACCGCCGCCTACGACGATGACGCCATCGCCCATCGCAATGTTTCACATTAGACAACATAAATATGCCAAATTGGTCGACATCATTCCCACCACTGTTGGGTAAGTTACTATAAAAAAAGTCATTATTTATTAATCAATAAAATTGTACTTACTTTTTCCAATTACTTTCTCAGAATGTAATTTAATTACTCAATACAAAATATAATCCCTGGCTGCACGAAGGTCGCTGGTTCGAGCCTCGGCTGCTTCAGATGGCTTTTCTGTGTGGAGTTTGCATGTTCTCCCTGTGTTCGCGTGGGTTTCCTCTGGATGCTCCGGTTTACCGTCCAAAACCATGTGGTATAGGTGAATTGGGTAAGCTAAATTGTCCATACTGTATGTGTGTGAATGAGTGTGTATGGAGGTTTCCCAGTGATGGGTTGCAGCTGGAAGGTCATCCACGGCGTCAAAACATATGTTGAATAAGTTGGCGGTTCATGCCGCTGTGGCGACCCCAGATTAATAAATTGACTGAACTGAAAAGAAAATGAATAAATGAACATATAATCCCTATAAATCCCAACAGTGGATAATAGAAATTAAACTTTTTAATTAGTTAACTGACTCAAGTAATTAATTAATTAATTAAATAACTGAGTCAAACATGACAATTTAGCTCTATTTAAATAAACTAATATATGTATCAAAACATGAAATGGTTTAAAGTAATATTTAGTCAATATGTAGCTATTCATCATCAATGTGCTGAATAATTATTCTATAATTAAAATAATCCATTATTCTATTATAAGTTTATAGAATATGGAGTATTTTGGATGAGTTTTGATCACATTCTTACCACAAACAAACCACTCCAGTGTGTGTTTGAAAGAGGACCACCTCTTCAAGCAGGCATTAGTACGCTTGTTTGGTCCGCTTTTGGTTCACACGGGAGTGTGATTGCTGCATTAACACCTGCCCAAACAAAAAGCACCAGAAGGGAAAATGTACTTAAGAGCAATTCAACTGAACTAAATAGGTGAGGTATGAACGCACCTTAATGTGTGGGTTTGGGATGATTATTTCATTCATTTTCCTTCGGCTTAGTTGCTCATTTATCAGGGGTCACCACAGCAGAATGAACCTTCAACTACTCTGGCATATGTTTTACGCAGCAGATGCCCTGCCTTCCAAAAGATTTGTGATGATTGCACTAGATAAAACAGACTGATACTTTTACCACTAGAATAATAAACCAGAACCATTAGTAGATTCCAGAGAAAGTGTCCAAGGTTAGGATGCTCTTTGCAGGGTAATTGAGTGCTGAACGGCCGCCCTGTCGCTCACATCCTCAAAATCAGTAAAAGACATTTTCCAAAAAGCCATCATCTTAAGAAATAACTGAATATTTAAAGTCTAAGCAACTGCATTCCCTCCAAAAAACTCTCAGTGTTCAAATAAGTCTTGTGAGTTTGGTCCTCCATCATGGCATTCTCTATGAAGAATGCTTAAAGCAGATTAATACAAACTGTGAAGTGGTTCCTGTAGTCATACTAGCAGAACATTGCATGGCTAGAAAGATGACTTGACTATGTTAAGTATTCATATATTGATTTAAGTGTTGTGTGAATCCTGAACCTGTACACATTGCATAAACCACCAAAATAGAATGAACATATTTTGTGCAGCACACACTACTTTCTGTTAAATAGGATGTCAATCAAAGTTACTGATATACTGCAGTATAGTTTCTATATATGAGCAGTATCACACAAGTAGCAGTTCGATATGCCTGTATATCGGCATTGGTGGGAGGCGTGCGTTGGCACGAGTCCCCAGACCGAGTGCCTTAGTGCCCCCACTAGTGCCGATACACAGGAATATCACACTGCTACGAGTGTGATATTGCATTTATACAACAGTTTGACGGCATAATTGTGTATATAAAAAAAATCAAACATGGAGAGTCTTAAAGAGCCCATATTATGGGTTTTTGAAAATTCCCCTCCATGTAGTGTGTAACACAGCTCTAAGTGAAGTGAAGTATCCAGCTAAGGCTTAAATCTGTAAGAATACAGTGTTTAAAACGGTTGATTCATCTATAAAAGAGTCGACTCATAGTGCTTCAAACGAGTCGCCTTGATACCGACTCATTAGGTGTTTCGCCATGACGTACGAACGAAACCAAGTTATTCACGTGCACGCGCAAACCCGGGAGATTTCAAACCTGAGGCCCCGCCCTCTGACGCAGAAACCCAGACACACACACAAACACACACACACACACACCCACAAACACACGCACACAAACATGCCGGTCGATTGAAGTCACACTGCAGATGGATATTATATTGAGTCTCTACCCAAAGTTGGAAACTTCTGGAAGCTACATGCTACAAAGAATACTTCATCTGAGTTTGTTAGAGGAAGGATCAGTAAAGAGTAACTTACTGCTGGACGTCAGGATGGGTTTCTTCCATTTCTCAAGTGTAAGTACGTGCGGTTAAAGTTGTTGCCTCGTTGACTCTAGCTTGCAAATGTATTTAGTTGTGATTTGTTACTTGTAACCGAGTGTACTGTATCAGGTTAACTGGCTATATTCTCTTATCGCGTGCAAAGTCACGTTAAAAACGCGACGCGTGCTGCTTTGTTTATGGAGCTCCGTGCTAGAGTTCTGCTCCCGCGATTTATTCGGAAATTTATTCCCGCGCCGCAGAAATCTGGCGCGGGGACAGCCGCAGGAATAAATTTCCGAATAAATCGCGGGAGCGGTCGGTAACGGGTTTAATTTGGGACGGGAGCGGGCTGTCTTAGCAATATCGAGGATATTGCTATGCGAATGAGAGAGAGTCTGCTTGGTGCTTGTGTGTGTTAGTGCGCACGCGCGCGTATGAGAGAGAGAGAGAGAGAGAGAGAGAGAGAGAGAGAGAGAGAGAGAGAGAGAGAGAGAGAGAGAGAGAGAGAGAGAGAGAGCGAGAGAGAGCGAGCGAACGAGCTTTGTGTGCTTGGTGCTGTGTGTGTGTTTATACAGACAGCTTGGCTGTCTGGACTGTATAGCTGGGTGATATTTGGTTGTGTTCTCCCCCGCTCTAGCGGGATCGGGCGAGGCGGGCAGAAAACGGAGCGGGTTCTCAGGCTAAAACCTGGCGGGTGCGGGCGGAAGCGGGAGCGTTGTCGTCTGGAGGTGTGTGTGTGTGTTTTTGTGTGTGTGTGGTAGCTAAAATCCACGCCTACACTATCGAGCGTGTATGAACTGTGATTACTTTTTATATTGCTGATTGGCTATTGGCCATTTCACTCTCTGACTGAAGGCAGTCGACCAATCGCGACAGACTGTCATCGGTCCAATCAGCGCAGATTAGCTTCGCGCTAAGGAGGGGTTTGGGAACAAATGAATCACTGGACGATTCATACAGGAGTCGCTGGGATAATTAGGTAAAAATAAATGCAGATTTTAAGACCATGAAAGTGTTTTTTGACCTTGCATGTATATTAAACTGTTGTTGGAGACCCTTACAACCAAGATATGACCCTATTTCATGTATAATATGGGCTCTTTAAAAACCCTTTTGTACGAGGAACTAGTTTCTTCCGCGTTGGATTCAAATCATAAGCTGACAGTTAAACAGCTGAGCAAGCATTTTTTTTTATAACGACACTTTAGATCTGTAGTGTCTGCTTGTTGCTGGCTGTATGTGGGCGGAGTAATACACAAAGGGTAAAGAGGCTGTACGGGTGCTGATATTACTTAAACATATCACCGCTATCAGCCAATCAGATTCGAGAACCAGACAGAACTGTACTATAAATTTATATATTCTATTTCAAAAGTTGACAGTAGAGATCAACGTCTTATAATGCAATTGAAAAGTAGAAAGATATGGTAAAGATACCTGTAAGCATTGTAAGCAACTGTTTATTGACAGATTTCTTTTCGTTCACAGTAGACAGACATCTCATGAGTTTGTATCCATAAAGATGGCAGCTGTTTCAGGTGTAAAATGTAATTCAGGATCCGCGCCAAATCAATCGCTTGAATGAGGTGATCTCGGCTCGATTGAAACAAACTCTGGAGCGGATTGATTGCAGTGAGAAAGCGATACGATCCGAGCCCGGTTATATCACAGTGTTTTATGGATATGTAATAGGCATACGGCTATATGAAGAGAGAATTATGAGTAGGGCGGAAATTTCGGGAGTCTCCCAGGTGCCCGAAAACAAGTGATAATCTCCCAGTAATCTCGCGTCTTCCTCCCGGTCCTCAAATACGTCGGGCACCCTTCTCACCCCTCCCCACCGCATCTCTCCTCGCTCTTCAGACACATCTCGTGAACCTTGTCAAACACCACCAAACCACCACCTCTCCTGAGTGGGACTCTGCAAAATAAACAAAAAAATCTGGGTTGCTCCCAGGTCAAATGTCATTCAACCGCACTGTTATTACGTGAAGATGCGGGACTTTAGCACTGTCTACGGGTGTAGTAACGAGCAAACAAAGAAAACAAAGCACAAAGGCAGAACATTTCATAGGTAAGGTTTAGTTTTTCATGTTTTTGTATGTTCTGAACTTTTGTGCTTAACAGATAACATTATTGATGATAATACAGTCACTTACTGCATTCCTGGCATTTATATAGCACTTTTTCTAGACACTCAAAGTGCATTAATATGCAAGTCAACCCCAACAGAAGGAAAGCAAATGGTCAGATTTTCATTGAAGATTACCAAAACAAGCCATTTAATGTCAGTGGATTATTTTATTCACAATTATTCACTTTAAGAATATCAATATGAGCTAGCAAAATAAAGACTTATATTTTAATATGTATTATTTAAAATGCTCTGTAAAGTGAGCTTGAACTTAATACCAAACTTCGAATATAGAAAATTAATAAAATATATCATTACGTTTTCTTTAATTACTGAAAGTGAGGGCTAAATTGTAGGCCAGATGGTCTGATGTTAAGAGATTGAGCTGCAGAACAAGGATTTGTCTACTTTTCACTCAAGCTTTCTCTCTCTCTCTCTCTCTGGAAGGAAGGAAAAGAATACCCTTCATGATCCATTCACAGTGTTTGCCTCATTATAACAAGCCGTCAAAGACAGCGTTTGAGCAAAGGGGACGGTGTGACCATCACACATTTCAAAGGATAGCAGTGTTCTTGTTTGTTCCGGCATTAAAGCTGATTGCCGTGTTGGAATCCTCTAGAGAACCATTAAAAATCCTGAGGACAGGCTGCATTAGGGTTGCATTTAAGTGCAGCTCTTGCAAACATCTTTTGTATCTGGTTGTGTTCCGTTTTAATGTCAAACTTTCATCCTTATTAGTCTGCAAATAGTGTGAAATTTCTGATTCTACATATCTCCCCTGGCTTATGAATAATGATATACTGCAACAATCAATCAAAAAAGCTTTATCAAGAACGAAGAGGTAAACAAAGTTGCATCACATTTTACTTTCCAGTCTTCACATATAAATTCTCAAAAAAAGTCCATACATTAGATCTGCAAGCTTTTTTTTTTTTTTTAACAATCAGACTGTTTTAAAATCATATAAAAGTCAAATCATTTAGGAACAAAGGGTTCATTTAAACACAAACAGATATACAGAGATTATACTTTGGTTCTAGTATAATATTACAAATATAGCTAATCTAATGTCACAAAGCCTTTTTGCTAAACTAGATATGCATTGAAGCACTGCCATCTATTGGTTTACTTTTGTAAATACCTTCCATTTAAAGGAACAGTTCTCTTGAAATGTGTATGCCAAAAAAAGTCAAGGAATATTCACACAGCTTTTTGGTTCACACTAGCATTCACAAGTACAGTTTTTTATTCTAAAAAGAGTCTCCATGATTAAGCAGCAAAAACAATTCCTTCAGAAATCATTAAAAAAAAAACTCGGAAACAACAATTTGGTTTATTTTTTCAGAAAGCAAAGGTTCTGAAAACATCTGGAATTAGGCATGAACCGGTTTGAGATTCTGACGGTATGATGACCTTGGATATGAATATGGTTTTACGGTACTGTGATTCCTGCTCTAAAATATATTCTTTTTAAATGCCTGTGTAAAAAAACAAAACCTTTTCCCTTTTGTACATAATGTTTTAATTTGGGAAACATTAAAAATATTTTGGAGCAGTAAATATGTCGGGCTAAATAATTCAAATGAATTATTGACTTCTGCTGTCTTCATTTGTTTCAAAAGATCTTTTTTTGCAATTTAAATTTTTATTTTTTTTTTCTGCTGGGGATACTGCTTTCCCCCAAAAAAAATTTTTAATAAAAAATATTACTCATACCTTGACGATTTTAAAACCTTGACTTTTCCAAACCGCTGTATACCTTGAACACGCTTATCTGGAATTGAAATTTGCCAAGCTCAAAGATATTTTCTGCTGCAGACCGCTGACTTAGTATTTGTTTTTCCGAACCTGGATGTCAATAGCTACGTTTCCAGTTTTCTTTAGAATATCTGCTGTTGTGTTCAACAAATGAAACAATTCCGTGAAGGTTTGGAACAAGTAGAGCGAGGGTACAGATTTTAACTCTAACTGGCCTCAACACAGCTGAAAGGATGTTTCTAGAAAGCCTAGTTATGCTGTGGTCACACTAGAGTTTGAGCATGCAAATATTCTGTTGTATGGCGCTGTGAAAAAGGATGGGATTACAAAAGATGATAAGACGATCAGCGATTGGCCCATATTTAAAATTTCTGTCCAGAGAGGTCATTTTTTGACCTTTGCCATTTCTCAGGTCAGAGTTCACAAAGTGTGAACTTTGCAACGCGGTGGACTGCGAAACTTGTCGCACGAGCTTGCATTTCCAGTCTGACGCATTTGCATGCCAATGAATGGAAGTCTATGAAGTGAAAAGTCTAGTGTGAGCGTGGTTAGCTTGATTAGCTAGTCCAGGTGTATCTGATTGGGCTTGGTGCTAAAATCTGCAGTACACCAGACCTCCAGGACTGAGATTGAGAACCCCTGATCTAGAGGGTGAATAAATAACATTTTTGTTTTGGGAGGAATCATCCTTTTAAGGGCTGAAATTCAGGTCAGGTGCAAGTCTCTAGAACCTCTTCCCTACTCAACAAGCCCTAATTGCGTAATAATAGTATTACAGTAATATTCACGTTTGAATTAAATGTTGTTGTGTTTTTTACAAATGTGATAATTACTAGGAAATGTAGACACTTGCTTTGACATCAGCTTGTCTATAGCCACAGGAAATCACTAGCTTCGTAACCTGCTCTGCTGTGATCTTTGTCCAGTCTTCTTCAGCCTCCTCCACAGTTCACTGACTGTATGGTCATAGTCATAACTTTGTCAGGAAAGATTTTCCAGAACTTTTCGATGAGGTTTATGTCAGGTTTACATTCAAGGAACTGCTTTATCCATGACTTCAGTGACTAAGTTTACATAGGCATTGATTTGTTCATTCAATTACCTTCAACTTAGTCTCTATTTTACAGGTCGCCAGAGTGGAATGAGCCACCAACTGTTCCAGCATATGTTTTACGCAGCGGATGCCCTTCCAGCTGCAACTCAGTACAGGGAATCACCCATACTACACACTCATTCTAACACACTCATGCCAATTTAGTTCATCCAATTCATCTATAGTGCATTTGTTTGGACTGTGGGGAAAACCAGCATATACGAAATACATGCGAACACGGGGAGAACATGCAAACTCCCCACAAATGCCAAATGGCCCAGCTGGTACTCAAACCAGTGACCTTCTTGCTGTGAGGTGACAATGCTAAGCACTAAGCCACCATGCCGCCCAAAAAGTTATACATAAAAATTAATAAAAATGACAAGGGCTATGTTTCAAAATGTAAATCATAGACATTCAAAATATTACATTTACCCCTTTACCTATACATAGCTTGAACTTTGCAATGCAGTGACATGCACACATTTCACACAAGCTTGCGTTCCCGGTCTGCCGCATTCACTATTCCCTAGATTAGTAAACTAATAGTCCACTTAAAGCATTGGGCTCAAACTCAATTCCTGGAGGGCCGCTGCTCTGCAGTTTTGCTACAACCATAGTCAAACACAGCTGATGCAATAAATTAAGATGTTCGAGTCTCTTTTGAAAACCTTGATTATTTGGATCAGCTGTGTTTGATTATGTTTGGAGCAAAACTATGTAGAGCTGCGGCCCTCCAGGAATTGAGTTTGAGACCTATTACTTAAAGCAGAGGTCACTAAACTTGTTCCTGGAGGGCCGGTGTCCTGCAGATTTTAGCTTCAACCCTACTCAAACACACCTGAACAAGCTAATCAAGGTCTTACTTGGTATACTTGAAACACCCAGGCAGGTGTGTTGAGGCAAGTTGGAGCTAAACCCTGAAGGGACACCGGCCCTCCAGGACAGAGATTGGTGACCCCTGACTTAAAGGAATAAAAGGGAATGAACTGAAGCAGAGGGCAAGGGGTGACCTTTTATTGGGATTTTTTTGGTTGAAACACTGTTTCGAATCAAAGCCTTTATTCTTAAGGATGCAAACAAAGTCAAAGTAAGTATGTGAAACTGCTGTCTATCTATTCTGAGGGATGATAATCCTGGAATGTGCACCATACATGTAAAAATCTATAGGTGTAAAAATGCCCTGAGACAGATTTCAAATACACCTAGTCCTTTATTGGTACCAAGTAAATATCATAATCAGTCTCAATCAGCTTCACAAGATGACATTTCAGCAATGACAAATGCGTTCACAAGATTTTGGCCCCAAGGACAGATGTCTTCCATAGAGGACAGGACGTGTAATTGAATCTAGTGTCCATCCGTTCACTCAGTGCCACTGCAATGATCAGAAGAAAAACACCTATAAATCACCACTGCTCCACCACAGGCCCATCATTTCTACAAGCCTGGCAGAATATAAATCATGTTTACAAAGCTGGAGTCTTTACGGAGAGTTGCCCCAAACATAATTGCAGCTTGTAAAATGTGGCACTCTTCACATAAAGCACAGGTTGCACAGGACGAAAGAATTTGAAGCTTGAGAGATTAAAAAAAATCTCAGTTGGCTTTGGACACTATCAGAAAAGAAAAGGCTCCAAAACCTCTCCTGGTGCAGACGACAGGATCCAGACCACAAACATACAAATTAATACCAAAGTACTTATTAAAAAAACTTTACCTCAGTTTCTCATTTCTTTGAACAAGTTGCAAATGCTTTGGTATATCCATGCAAATTACTATGTACAATTCTCTGCTGTTTTCTACATTATCAATTGCTTATGTCATGTTTATCCAAATGTATCTGTTGAATAGTTTTTAATTGCAAAATAGTTGAACATGGCAAGTTTTCATAATCTGTCAAGCATATCTCTATACATTTCCATTATTTTTATTCATTTCCTACCGCTTTTCAGGGGCCGGGTCGCGGGGGCAGCAGTCTTGGGAGAGAATCCCAGACTGCTCTATCCCCAGGCACTTTCTCTAGCTCCTCTGGGGGGATCCAGAGGCATTCCCAGGCCAGCCGAGAGACATAGGCTGCGTCCGAAACCTCCTACTACTCAGTAAGTACTGCATTTGAATTTAAACGTACTACTCGGCCGTTAGAAAAGTACGTTCTATACAGTATGAATGTGAAAAGTATGAATGGAATTCGGACGTACTACATGTGCCATTTTGTCATGGTCACGTGACCTACCTGCGTCAGTTGCGTCGATCACTTCCATTCATGAATTCTCTCGCGGGGCATTATGGGATAGCGCAGCGTGCATGGGATGCGCACTCCAGAATCTCGCCAGAAGTAGTAAGTTATCCGGGTACTTCTCGCATACTGATTTTCGAATTCTATGAATTTGGACACACTACTCGACTCGCATACTGATTTTAGCGTACTGTATAGTATGGAAGTATGCGGTTTCGGACGCAGCCATAGTCCCTCCAGCGTATCCTGGGTTTCCCCAAGGCCTCCTCCCAGTGGGACATGCCTGGAACACCTCCCTAGGTAGGCATCCAGGAGGCATCCGAAACAGATGCCAGAGCCACCTCAGCTGACTTCTCTCGATGTGGAGGAGCAGCGGCTCTACTCCAAGCTCCTCCCGGGTGCCAGAGCTCCTGACCCTATCTATAAGGGTGCGCCTTACCACCCTGCAAAGAAAACTCATTTCGGCTGCTGGTATCTAAGATTTTTCGGTCATGACCCAAATCTCATGACCATAGGTGAGAGTAGGAACGTAGATTGACCAGTAATTGGTGTGCTTTGCCTTTCGGCTCAGCTCCTTCTTCACCACAACAGGCCGGTACATCGACCGCATTACTGCTGCACCAATCCTGTCAATCTCACATTCCATCCTTCCCTCACTCGTGAACAAAACCCCAAGATACTTGAACTTCTCCACCTGCAGTAACAACTTTACTCCAACCAGGGGAGAGTCTCTCTGGAGAGAATTTCTATGACTTTTTTTCCTAAATCTGTCCCGAATTGTTAAATTGCTTCCGGGTGAATCTTGACATCTCATGAACCGAACCATCAACTGGAAAGTATATATACTTGGAGCACAACATAATGTTACAATGCATGTCTGCTGTTCACTTTCTTCTGTGACTCCCCAACTGTCTT
Source organism: Danio rerio (assembly GCF_052040795.2). Taxonomy (NCBI): domain Eukaryota; kingdom Metazoa; phylum Chordata; class Actinopteri; order Cypriniformes; family Danionidae; genus Danio; species Danio rerio. The sequence continues at coordinate 5,106,297 of NC_141035.1, forward strand.
TACTTTCATCCGCGACAACCCCCCGCTCTTCACTTTTGTCCTTTGTCCGCGACCCGATCCTCAGTTAACATGGCGGATCCATAACCCTGATCTGTTCCGAGACCTCGCAATTCACAAGTTAAGCACTGATTATACTAAGTTGTTTGTAGTTTACAACACTTCTTGTCTTTGTAGTTTAAGAATAATAAATGCTTATATTCTTTTTAATATATAATTTATATATTTAATAATTTTATAAAATATTAAAAAATAAAATATTAACTCAAAATATTAAACATGCCCTCTAAAACTGTTTAAACTTTTTAATTAAAAAAATATATATTACAGTGAAACAGTATTGAATGTGTTTCAACTCAAGCTACCATTATAAGTCAAAGTGCAGTTAAATTGTTCAGTGAAGGCTTCTAGTAGCTTAGGTATGGCCTCGTCAGGGGGGACATCCCGCTCCAGCTCTTGGCTCAGTGAGGTCACACCTTTTCCCACAATCCCACATGGCACAATGTTGTCAAACCAGCTCATGTCTGTGTTGCAGTTCAGAGCCAAACCATGGGAGGTGATGTATCTTCCACAATGGATGCCTGCGAAACAAAACAAATACCAACATAACACTTTTTCTCAGTCTTCTCTTTCAATTTATTGTACTGTATAAGAAGGCCTGTGATATTTATTATCCTTTTAGACCTGGAAACAGACTGGCTATGAAATATTATGATAAAGTCTAATGAATATTATTTTTCTGCAAAAATGTGTTCAATCTATAACCAGTACAACTAGTTTCTTGAGACTGCAGGAGAAATGGTCACGCTCAACTGAGCCTGGTTTCTCTCAAGGTTTTTTCCCTTCACTTTCGTCAACTGGTGAAGTTTTGTTCCTCACCACTGTCGCCACTGGCTTGCTTGGTTTGAGACTTCGATGGCTGTGCTCTTCAGTGTTTGGACTTTCAGCAGTGAAAATTAAACCACACTGACCTGAACTAAACAGAACTTCAACTCTGAAAACTGGACTGACAGTTTCAATTTAATAGAACTTCTATGTTAAGCTTAATATATTAAGTTTAATAAAGATTAATTAAATTTTATTCTAATTGCTAATGAGTTGCTAGGCAGTTGCTAAAAGACTGCATGTAAATGTATATAATAAGGATAATAAACAATGAATTTAATTTTAAAAAGACTTTTTTGTTGTGATGGGAATATTTTGGAAT
>NC_141035.1:5692500-5765000 GCF_052040795.2 Danio rerio
GCACATTTGCTATTTACATGGCGGACTTTGTAAGTGGAAAAGCTGAACACTTCACTAGCAAGAAAACAGTTAAACAGAGCATCTACAGCACGAGAATGAGAGAATGAGACTCCTCATTCTTTACTTTTACTTTCACTCTCGTGGATAGGGAAGCGTGTTGTGCGCACAGACATCCATTAGCCTACATAATCAATTTTGTTTGTTAATCGCAAAGATTTGTTTCAAAACTAAATTCAGTTCTAATGGTGTTTTGCATTTGTGAAACGTATTTTATGAAAATGTATTTTTATTCTGTGCACGTGAAATTTTTTTGTGAATATAAATAAATATTTTACGCACGTGAATTTGATTTTATGCAAGCGAATTTGGCTACGCATGTGTACATCGTGTCTTTTGCGTGAATTACTTTTGAGTCTTTTCTGACTCCATACAGAACATCTATGGGCGCACATACAGTATGAGCGCTGATGCATTTGCTATTTAAACAGCATGGTGCAAAACGTCAAAAGACTCTTGCGAAGAGCTGAATCTAACAAACAACAATTGCGTCGTGTCTCGCGCCACATTGCGCTGGGTGTATGATAGGGCCACAGGTGTGACTGGGAATGTCTATTTGTCCACCTGTGATCGGATTGATGAAATCGCATCTTAAAATTAGCAGGTATAAACAGCACTCACACGCTCTCTCTCTTTCTCTCTCCTTCTGTCTTCCTGTCACAGCTGATTCAGTGAAGGGACTAGAAAATCTAATTCAGACCAATATTGCGTTGCGAAAAGCAAAACTATTTTAAACCTAGGCCTACCTTGGCAAATGAGCATGTAATAAGCAGGATAATCAACGGCTTGAAGTGCGTTAAAGAATTTTCTCTGCTGTGCGTTGTGTGGTCCTTTACCTCAACGTTGTGCATTAAAATCCTTTAAAGCACGGCAAGCTGTTGATTATTGCTTACTTACTGTATAAAGCCCTTGTTAAAAGCCCCCTTGAATGAGCAGCATTTATAAGGATTTAAATTTTGTTTAGAAACAGACTAGTAAACAGTTTGCTGAGTAAACACTCATGATTCTTCAGAATAAGCACTTCTGGCACCTGAACGTTAGACACTGCAGAGATTTGAACCCAAAAATCTCCTGTTGACAAGACTGGCGCTTTGACCAACTAAGCCACAGCCCACTGCTCAAAATTGGGAATGACGTTTTTCCACAACGAACCTAATAAAAGACAGCATGTCTTGAAGCAACCCTGAAAGAGGTTGTTTAACTCTATTTTCTTGAGCTTTCCATTATGCCACAAAGCCAAACAATTATGTAATTCATTTTGTTAAGCTCTGTAAAAGAAGCATAACCACCACCTAGGGTTGTAACGGTATGAATTTTTTACGGTATGATAATCGTCTAAAACAATACCACAGTTTGACGGTTTCGCGGTATACGGTATTAAATAGTAATTCTCATAGCAAAGACCCTGAAAAAAATAAGAACACGTTTTCTGACTAAACAAAGGTTTTATTTCAACAAACTTTTGAAAGAACCATTTTAATAGAACTATAAAAGTCTTTTATAAAAATAAACTGAAAAATTTCCCATTTTAATAAATTAAATTAAAAGGAATAAACAAGCAAGATCTTTTAAGATTAGACAAAAATAAACTTAAACTGTCCTTCCTTATAAGCAGGATAAATGGGAGACCAAAAGTGCAATACCAAGTTTATGGCTGTAAACATGTATTTAAAGCGTTGTTTTTTTCAGTCTAGGTTGTGATGAAGAAATGTAAGCATGTTGAGATTTTCAGGACTTAATCTTGACCGCTGAGGTGAGAGAATGTGTCCACTTGTACAATGAACAAATAAAAAAATAAGAAAATAATAAATAATGTGTCAAAGTTCAAATAAACGGTGCAAATCCTCAGTAAAAAAATAGATATAAATATTTACTATATTATAAATAGTTACATAACAAAACTAGATTCAATATGGAACATCCTTAGGTTTTATGTGCCAGCATGGATATGGTTGTCTGTGGATATGGATTTGGATGTGGTTGTCTGCAATGCAGACAAACAGCTGCACCTTCATTTGCGTCTTTTGAAAACAGCAAGAGCAGCAGTTCGTCTTTGCTGTGTCACTGTTTTGTCATGTTTCTGTGCTGATGTGCATGCAAAAGTACTTAGTATGAGAATTATTTCATGCAAAACTTTTTTTTTTGCGTTTTATTTAGCCGCGCATAAATGTATGCCTATCTCTCATTCCGTGTTGTTCAAAAAGCTCATTGTTGGTCCACAAACAAAAGCGAAACCTATGCTTATTGGTTGTGATATAGCGAGTTTGAACCAATCTGGGCATGGAGGAGGGACAATGCATCAATGTATCATGTCTGGTTTGTCCGGAGACACAGTGACAAGCATTTCTTTGTCAAATCAGCGTTGTCAAATTTTGATGACGTAACCGCACTGATTCCGAAGCCTCTGAAAGAATGTTGTGTGATACAGCACTGGAAAGCTGAGATTCTCTTCTTTATGCCAATCTTTGAATTGTATAAATCGGATCAGCGGATCAAAAGCTATTAAACATTTAAGAGCAATACTTATTTTTAGCCGCGGGCGGCTGTCTCTGTCTTTAGGGTTAAAACCGTTGATATGCAATTGTTCATGATATGATAATCGTGCACATTCAAATCGTGGTAGACCGTCATACCGGTATATTGTTACAACCCTACCACCACCTGAATCAAGGCACTGCTGGAATTCCAACCCAGGATCTCCTGTTTACTAGACAGACGTTTCTGATCCAGGATCGTTTGGTTCTTCAAAACTGATCCGAGAGTTGTTGTCATAGCTACAGTTCTGGTAGATCAAACCTGGTCGGGAGCAGGTTCAACTCATATAAACAATTTCTGTTTAATGGAGGGAAGATTGTTTCAGCACATTTCTAAGCATAATAGTTTTAAAAACTTATTTCTAATAACGGATTTATTTTTTTCTTAGCTATGATGACAGTAAATAATATTTCACTTGATATTTTTCAAGACACTTCTATACAGCTTAAAGTGACATTTAAAGGGCTTAGCTAGGTTAATAAGGTGAACTAGGCAGGTTAGGGTAATTAGGCAAGTTATTGTATAATGATGGTTTGTTCTGTAGATTATCGAAAAAAAATAGCTTAAAGGGGCTAATAATTTTGTGCCAAAAAGGGTTTTTAAAAAATTCGATAGGCCTGTTTCGGATGCCTCCTGGACGCCTACCTAGGGAGGTGTTCCAGACATGTCTCACCGGGAGGAGGCCTCGGGGAAGACCCAGGACACCCTGGAGGGACTATGTCTCTTGGCTGGCCTGGGAACGCCTCGGGATCCCCCCAGAGGAGCTGGAGGAAGTGTCTGGGGAGAGGGAAGTCTGGGGTTCTCTCCTAAGACTGCTGCCCCCAAGACCCGGCCTCGGAAAAGTGGCAGAAAATGAATGAATGTCACTATCTTATAGATATCCTAAGAGTCTATGCCTTATTTTTTTTATTTTTATTATTCATTTACTTTTTACTCAAGATCATGATGCTTTTTCTGTGACCTTGACCTCACAAAAGTTGTTTCCTGGTGATAGGACTTCCTAAAGGAAACCCTCAACAAAAATGTGATGGTGTCATAGGCCTACTTTGTAATTGCTAATCAAATAAAAGTTAAAGAGAACTAACAAATTACAAATTCTCTGTTTTAATGCATTTATTAAAATTATAATATGTTTCTCCATAAACAATGTATTAAAGAAGTCTATCTCTCTCTCTCTCACACACACACACACACACATTTAATTGCCATCTTTTAAAAGTTTTTCTAATTGAAATGAGGCACAATCATACAAATACTTCTCATTATCGCCATCTGGCCTCAAAGTTTTGTTGTGTATTAAATATTAGGACAGATTAAGTACCATGATGCTGAAGGCACATCTGCAAGTCTGAAATCTGACAACTGCAGCTCTCCATCAGGTTTAAGCAGACTGATGTCATGATAGTTGTCTCATTGCACCATGAGTGATGGACTTAATAAGACAAGAGAGGCGACTGCAGACTTGCAGCCTGAGGTCAGTCTGCTGTTTCCTTTTATATGCTAACAAGTTATCATCTGGACAAGGACAAGACAAGGACATTTAATCTCAGGGCATTTAAAAGGATAGTTCATCAAAACAAAACAAAAAACGGCATTATACTCACTCTCATGATGTTCCCGTGTTATATAAACTTGTTTTCAGGCCAGCGCATCATTTTCACATTTCGCTTCTCAATTCCAAGTTGCACACACAATGACAAACGGTCTTAAAACTCAAATCTTAAGTGATAAGGCTGTCAGGGTTCTGCCACTCCGGTCTTGTAAATTCTTGTTTTGGTGGCAGAGCTCGGACACTAGCTCTGTCTGGTCCTGTTTCTGTCATTGTGTGTCTCTGTGTGCGCGTGCGCCGTTGTGGATGTACGCAGAGTGTGCGCACTCCCGCTTGATGCGGCCGCGCGACTCTGCGTGCCTCGGACGCGCGCGCTCTTATACTCGTGTTTGTGTTTTCATCTGTCTGCAGCGTGGTGTTTCATTCCCAGCGTCTCAGTCTAGTTGGTTTTGGTCGGCGCTGGAATGAAGCATGCACACTGCGTGTGTGAGCGCACGGTGAGTGTTTTCATTCATCGTGTGCTCGTGTCTTGCGTCTGTCAAAGCATGTGTCTATGTGTTTACATTGTGGTCACGTTCTTTTGTCGTGTGCTTCAAGGTGCGTTCGGCATGAAGCTCAGCTGCAGCCGGTGATCAACGAGATTAGCCGAGCACAAGCGGGGGCGGAGTTGAATACGGAGCCGTCAAGGCGGACAGCTGGACACTTCGGGACTCAAAAGTTGCTGCAGTCATGATGATTGATCACATGGCGTCATAATATTATTATTTTTGTTATTTTTATTTATAACAACAAAACATTTACAAATAAAACCGAATACAGTCTCTACAAACTGTAGTTGCTTTTTAAACAATAAGGGAGAATTATGAATAAAATATATAACAAATGCATGAGAGAAATAAGAGGAAATGAGAGGTTAATATAATAAGCATAAATTCTAGGAGTTAAACATCAATCTTTAGGCTAATACTTCTTGTTTGAATATGCTAAAAAAGGGTTTACATATGTGTACATTTATAGATATAAAAATTTCCAATGTAAAAAGCAAAACAAGGTGGATAATGGATAATGAATGAATTTTCAACTAGCATTTTAATCCAAAAAGATTGTGTTGAAAAGAACAAAAGGTAAAATAAGTGAGCGATGTAGAAGTTTCCCAGAAAGAGCAGGTAGCCTTTAAACTGCTAGACAGAAAATAAAATATATATTTATATTATAATAATAAAACCATTTTATAATTATTTATTAAAATAGTTCTTTAACTTAATTTGTTAAGAGAGCTTTAGGGTGGCAGGATCTGATGATTATTTTATTTCAAGTCTGTAAGATAGGGTGTGAAAAGTGAATTGTTTGTTTTAAAAGTTTTGAATCGGAATTTGTCCAATTATAAACCCGAAATACACGTGTTTGTTGTCATGTGGTGAACTCGGCCAATCGTGTAATATCGGTGTCGTCATCAGAGCTCCTGCAGTCGCTCTTCAGAAGCTGCACGGTCTGCCGCCTGATCTTGGAGCGTTGTCGCGGTACTTTGATGCCACATGTGACAGTCACGTGGCGTCGGCGCAACATCAATCCGGACAAGATTTCTAACCATCATGCACCGCTTTAAGACAGATTTCGATCGATCTGCGCAGCGCTGCATGAAGTCGAACGCACCTTCAGTGTTGTGCTTGTGTTGTCATGAACATGCGGTTAATGAGTTCTCTCATTGGCTGCATGTTCTTGTCCTGTTTTGTGTGAGCGCATGGCTTGTCTCTGTCATGCGCTCTCCCGTCTATTGTCAAGTCCCACCCCACTTGTTAACCCATTATTAGTTAATTATGTTCATCTGTTGTGTGTTAATTTTCTCCTGCTTATAATCTCCTCAGTTCGTCATCAGATGTCATCGTTTCCTGTCTTGTCCTGTTCTCCCTTTCTCCAGTTTGCCAGCCTGCCCAGTCTAGTTTGTTTGTTCGTTTATTTGTTTTATTAATATTTTCCCCCTAGGGGTAGTTTGTTTTGCTATTTTGCTTTTTATTTTTTATCAATAAATACCAATTTCCACTTGAGTCCTCGCTCCTTTTCCCCACCAGAACCGTGACAAAGGCAGCACTAACAATTTAAAAATTATTTTCAACCAGCCAAAGTGGCTAGTGGGGTTGTCTGTCTAACCCGCCATCAGTGGTGGAAAGAGTACTGAAAAATCATACTCAAGTAAAAGTACCATTACTTGCCTAAAAATGCAGCGCAAGTAGAGTAAAAGTCTGTTGTAACTGTATCTGTTGTAAATATTACTCAAAGTATGAGTAAAAAGTAGCCCTTTTAAAAGTACTCATAAGTAGTGAGTATTACACTGTAAAAAGCTGATGCATTTACATGTAATTTGTGGATGTGTGTAAACGTAACATTCTGTAGTGCATTTAGTTATTGCCCAGCAGGCACACAACATCATAGGACGTTAATATTAGGTTAGATTTAGTTTGTGATGTCAAGTGACCAAAATTTAATGTCTAGCCAGCTTCTGAAGATAACATTTTTTTGATGTCTAATAACAACGTTAAATGACGTTGATATTTGGTTGATTTTACGTTGTGTTAGAAAGTGACCAAAATTCAACGTCGAGCTAACATCTTAAACCAATATCATATTGACGTCAAATACTGATATTTATTCATCAGGTATGGCAACCAAAACCCAACGTCTGATAGACGTCATAGTGGTAACGTTCACACAACTTCAAGCTGTGACTTTATTAGAAGTTGATATTTGGTTGGTTTTAGGTTGGACATTGACGTTGGTCTGACATTGAGTTCTGACGTCAACCCGATTTTCATTTCAATTTAATTCACCTTAATTTGTATAACGCTTTCACAATGTAAATTGTGTCAAAGCAGCTTTACATAGAAGATCATAGCAAATACCAAACAAAACGCAACCTCCCCACGACATGGGGTACAACGTCAATCGGACGTCATGTTGATGTCTTGTGCTTGCTGGGTGTTTAAGGCCATTTCGGTTCCCATACAGTAAACATCTGTCATCTTCTTATCAGTGACCTCATCTAAACAGTCACTGGGTCAATGCGTGTAAAGATTTTGGACATCTTCTTGGACACTTTTAATGCTTCCGAACAGTTTGCTGCATTTATAAATCACCCATGTCTTGAGGTAGTTTATTGTCACGTTAGCGTGATCAAAACCATAACAAAACTCGAACAAAAAGATTGCGGATTCAAGTGCAGATTTATTTACAGTGCATAAACATAAAACAAGGTGTTCAAAGTACAAATAAACCACAAAACCAGAAACTAAAACAGAGACAAGGCTCAGGAAACAAAACTCGAAAAACTAGACTAAGCAAAAATACAAGAACAGGATCAGGAAACAACGAACTAGGAATACAAGACTTACTGCGGAACTGGGAACAAGAAAGACAAGGAAGACAAACGACGCGATGATAAACAACGGTGGAATGATGGAATAAATAGTCCAGATAATCAACGGTAACACAGAACAGATGTGATGACAGGTCAGTGTATATGTTCCGGTGTATGCGCGTGGTATGTATGGAATTGTAGTCTTTCCTGGGACGCTGTAGTGCCTACTGAGTCCTGGTGCACTACAGTGCCCTCAGGTGGTCACTGACGGATGTGACAGTTCATTATAAGGCGATTTACCTTATATGTGTGATTTGATTGGACGGGAATTGCAGGACTTTTTATTCTAATCCCCACAGACAAGAAAAAAATCAAGTAGTGACTGCAGGGTGAAGGAAAGTAGTGGAGTAAAAGTACAGATACAGCCCTAAATATGTACTCAAGTGAGAGTAAAAGTACACATTTATAAAACTACTCAGTAAATTACAATTCCTGAGAAAAAGTAATTAATTACAGTAATTTGAGTATTTGTAATTAGTTACTTTACACCACTGCCCGCCATAGGTGAAATCTACCAGCATTTGGCGGGTTGGCGGGTGTTAATGTCAAGCCCTGCCTGTAAATAATTTCTAAATTTAGATTTTTTAGATTGAACCATTCATTCATTTTCTTGTCGGCTTAGTCCCTTTATTATTCTGGGGTCGCCAAGTTTTTACGCAGCGGATGCCCTTCCAGCCGCAACCCATCTCTGGGAAACATCCACACACACATCCACACACACACTACGGACAATTTAGCTTACCCAATTCACCTGTACCACATGTCTTTGGACTGTGGGGGAAAACCATAGACTGTAAAATATATGGACGTAGTATCCGTGACGTCACCCATAGGTTTCTAAAGAGCGCAAAAGAAGCCACAAGTAGGCGCGGCCAACCGTCGCCATTTTGTTCGCGCGTCATCACACCCACGGCGGGATACCAAACAAGGGCAAAGAGGCGGAGAGTGAGCGGAGCTACAGACACCTGCTGACAGTTTGCTTCGACCTGGTTCAGACACACTTTACTTTGGGAGAAATGCTTAATACTTTATCACCTGTGACTCGTTTGTATTCTGACCACTTGTGCTTGGTTGTACACTATATCAATAAAGTGTTTAGTCTTTTAAAAACACTGCTGTAATACATTGAGCCACTAAACATTGTTCTTATGACGTTTTTCAACAGGAGGAAAACGCGAATTACTTCCAAACACTTCAGATATAGTCTGTGTTAGTTACTGTAAGACTATTGATGAAATCCAGCATAACACTGAATGGCAACGCTTCAGATGACTGTTCTAGAGCCCACAGCTAATCAATCTGACAGATTCTGGAGTGCATTACAGCTCTAAATATAAATAAAAACGATAAATGATCTTAAATAAAACAAATACATGTATAGAGATGGTATACAAGTATATAACTTTACTCACATGTGAAACGGAGGCCACGTGAATGGTTTGTGAGCACAATAACGTGCACTCCGCATGACATTCCATCAAATAAGTGTAGGAAACAAGTCCAAAAGGCAGTCGACTGTGTAAAGCCACATAAAACAACACAGAAATACGATAAATATGCCGAGTTCAGTGGCTAAAATGCAGGATTTAGCTGAGGTGACGTGACGCCGACCAACGAGACCTAGCTGTCACTCAAGTGGCCACGCCCTTAATTATGCAAACTTAATATAACTTAATATAAAGGAAACGGATGAGTTCTAAAAAAATTCACCCCCCTCACAGTTGTCATGAAGGGTAATATTAGCTGTATTAACCAAAATCTTTTTTTGTACCAGGCTGTAAACACCTTTTTTTCTGCTGTAAAGTTGGCCATTCTAACAGTGGGCTCAATTGAAATGTGCTCTGTTTTGGAGCCAGGAGCGGCCAGGACTAGCGGAATTTCGGATGAATTGCAGTTTTAGTTACTTCCGTATTGGCTTCCTGAGAGAAAGCGGGAAGATTACCGCTTGGGGAAAACGGAGCACCCGGAGGAAACCCAGCAAAGGCAGGGAGAACATGCAAACTCCACACAGAAACACCAACTGAGCCGAGGTTCGAACCAGCGACCCAGCGACCTTCTTGCTGTGAGGCGACAGCACTACCTACTGCGCCACTGCCTCGCCCCTTAGATTGAACTATCTCTTTACAATATACAGCATCTGGGCTGTCGTTTGGTAAACCAGACAAGCCTCATCTTCCTAAAGGCTGCACGAGACAATGATCTGAATTTCAATCACAGCAACAGGGTTGGTTTATTGCCTCTCAAGCAGCACACAGTCCTATAAAAGCCACACATTTAGTATGTGCGCATTATAAGACATGTTTAGTGAACACGTCTGTTATTAAACTGCCACTTGAAAGTAACTCTTGCAGAAAGAATTAAAAAACGGTCAAAGCGCGGCATGGAGAAAAACGCAGATGTCATAATATAGCACAAATCCTATTACAGCAAGATGAGAGGAGAGACAATTATGTGGGCTGCCGGTTGCTAGGAGACAAGCGAGCCGTCGGCTCCTTGGCAGCTGAAAGCTGTGGTTGCTGGGAGTGAATGAGAGATGTCAAGGACTGAGACGTGGTGTAAATAATGGCTCTTTTTTCTACCTCCGTGGCGTCATCTATATTGTGCTGGAAGGTGAATTACGCGTGCGGTGAGGCTTTGTGGCCTACGGAGAGCAGAACTTTGCTGGACTAACATCCTTGGTGCTATTATTTTACACCTCTTATCCAATCAGAGCAATCAAAACCCACTGAGATGCTGAATAACGGGGATTACGCAACGAGTGATGCATTATTACACGGTTTCGTTACGAAGAGACTTCCAAAAGCAGCTTTACACAAGAAAGTCTGACCAGCTACATAAGGTTCATGCAGCATCATGAATATGTAGTGGCAAATGATGTAAGCTGTTGTAATGGGAGAGCTGTAATCAATCAGAGACATGTTTGATGTTGTTGTAAGAAGCATTTGGAATGTTACTTTAAATAAAGAAATAGGTTACAGTTACTAGTTAATTCTCATAAATAGGGACTGAGTTACATTGTTATTAAAATAACAAATTATCAGCGAAAGTAACTATTGTGTTTATTATATGATGGACACTAAATGGAATCAATCATTATTGTAAAAAATGTGCACTACTCTATTCTATATATTAATGCTGCTGTGGTATAATGTGCGTGACACCTAATAAATGTAATGTTTTATTGTAAATCTCATTTCTGTACTGGAACAATGGAATACATGGAAGAATATATCTCTTAGTTAAGTTGATAATGTTAATAATAACAAGCAGCAATGAAAGGGACCTTGCACCTGGGCTCACCTCTGCCTGGTGGCCTTAGGATGAGAGAGAACAGCGGACAATAATAAATTAAGCTGATATATATGCCAAACTTCCTTCTGTCAGCAGGTGGCGCTATGACTGTGACTCAATATTGGCATGTAGATGTCTTCAGGAGATGAATCTTTTCGAACATGTGAATTTTCAGGCAGGTCAGACATTGTGTGGCTTAGTTATAAGCTAAATTTCCTTCTATCAGCAGGTGGCGCTATGACTGAATCTATATTGGCATGTAAATGTCTTCAGGAGAGAAATTTTATCCACCATGTGAAGTTTCAGGCAGGTCAGACGTTAGCTGCGTCCCAAATGGCACACTATACACTATGCACTCATGCACTATGTACTTATGCACTTACACACTCAACAGGATAGTATATGTATGAAGTGGTGTCCCAAATGGCACACTAATGTTTTTTTTACTAAGCGGAAATTCAAACCGTTTCCCTAATGACGTTTGACGGTTGCCAAATCAGTGAAATAAACAACAGAATTATCAAATAATACCTGCCATGAGTATTGCCGCATTCACCATCGGGAGGCGCTATAATCACTCTCGTAGGAGAATTTTGCTTTCACCATCCAAAATAAATAAAGTTATCCAACATGTGCGTCTGATAGCTCCACCCATTCCGCTACGTAAGCAAACCTGCGGTCGTTGAGTGCGTGAAGTGTCCATCATTACACACTTCATTTTAGCGGCTGAATGAGTGCATCATCCGGGTAATTAAAGTGCACTTATTATTTTTAGAGTTTTCAGTCTGAACACACTACTTACACTGTTTATACTACAAAATGGCGTAGAATAGTGCATAAGTATGCGATTTGGGACGCAGCTGTTGTGTGGTTGAGATATAAGTACTTCCTCTTCCATGGCGAAACACTAAGGTTTGTCATGCCGCCACGGACACGGCCTTAGGCGAAAACTCTAGATCTTCACAATATATCATCACTAGAGCTTGCAGATAACACCACCCAAATTTGTTAATGATTTGACAAAATTTGTAGGAGGAGTTTGTTATACTGTAAATCATGTCATTTCCTGTTGCCAGCAGGTGGCGCTATAACTGTAACTGTATATTGGCATGTAAACGTGTTCAGGTTAGGACTGTTATCAAATGTGTGAATTTGGAGGCAGACTGAGAATGCATGCCTGAGTTATAACAACTTCCTGTTTTGTGGCAAATTGTGAAAGTTTGTGAGGCCGCCACGGACACGCCCTTCAACGAAAACGCAAGATCTTCGCAATTTAACATCCCCAAGGGCTTTAGATGACAAAACTCAATTTTTTTGTTGATCGGATAAAATCCCTAGGAGTTAAAATACAACACATGGAAATGGCAACAACGACACTTTTTCTGCGCAGGAAGTTAAATACCCAACTTCCTGTTGGGTTTAAGATTTTCGTTTTCTTTTATTGTAGGTATTGGCATGTTTGACATGTGTGCCAATTTTTGTACGTGTGCATGAATCGTAGGTCGAGGGCCAGTCCGTCAAAAGTGCATAGGTGGCGCTGTCGAGTCATTCTGCCATGCCCACTTCCGAAACCCATAACAAACCTAAAATTTTTGCCACTTCTACAGGTCTTTCCTCTTATCCCTACGCCATCAAGCTAAAGAGAATTGGGACACCCCTACCCCTTCACGTGAATGTGCAAATTGAGGGGTAAGGGAAAGGACTAAAGGCTGATTTATACTTCTGCATCAAGCGCAGACGTGTGCTATGGAGCAGCCTACACGTTGACGCATAGCTCTACGCCGTGGCCATCGCTGACGTGCACCTTTCAAAAAATGTAACTACACATCATAACAACGCGTCGCACAAGCTCTGTGATTGGTCGACTTGGTAGCGTCGACTAGTATGGACGGTACTGAGAGCCGCGCGAGCCCGATGGAGCGATTGTTTACAAGTGTGGAGTCCCGTAAAGGAGCTCTAGATGGACAGATTTGTTTTGTGCTTACCCCATGGTTAAAGTTGTTGCATGTCCGCCGCTTCCTGCCTCAGAATGAGCGAGTTTGAACTACTTGTACATTAAAGTAGCATACAGAAAAAACACCAGCGAAGAAACTCGACACAGAGAAACATAAACACGGACTGCCAGCTAGCGTTTCGGAAGTGTTATTGCAGAACAACAGAAACAGCGCGCAGAAGTATGATTGCACAGCTACGCGAGTTGCACGCACTGTGGGTCACGCTGATCACTTGAAGCAGAAGTATAAACCAGGGGTCAAATTGGGATTAGGCCTTACAGTGACATTAGCTAAATGTGCTTTTTAGAAATGTGAAATGTGCATTTTTCGACTATTTATCTTAAAAATCTCTGTGCATCTAAAGAAAAAGGTTAAATACATCTGGCGTGCCGTGAGGATGATGTACTAATGATGACAAAATATTTGGGTGAACTGTTGCTTTAAAGAATTGTCATATGAACCTAAAGCATCAAAACATTTGGCCTAAAGCGGAATAAAAATCGCATCTGGAAACCGAATCCCATGCAGAGCCGCACGAACGCCTTTGAGCGTCAACTGTCAACATGGGTTTAAGAGGTTCTGTCAGTATAAATGGGCCCGTGGAGAAACCAATCTCACGCATTACCACCAATGCGTTAACAAGCCGTCTCTCGCCAGCGATGACACCACACACACACACCTGAGGCTGACACTCTTTTAGGCCATCGCATTAGCCAGACAGACATGCTGTGATGGACAGCGCTCAGTGCCAGTTCGAGCACTGCCAGCTGGGTTCATTATTCACATTTAATCACACCGACTAATCTCAAGCGAGTCCTGGAGACCTGGACGGTCACTGTAAAAAACACTATGGTGATCAACACATTTACGATGTCAAATTTTCAAACTTTCAGATCACTACGATGCCAATAAACCACTGCTTGTTTAACACATCCTCCTTCAACAATTCATTTCAAGAGTATAACTCTCCAAGCAGAAAGAAATTTAATAGATGGTCAGTGTACACAAGTAGATTCAACCCCTGTTTGCACAGTATTAATATCCGTCTCAGGTGATCTTATGGCAGAATTAAGACAAGTTATACCATCAGTGTTTAAATCACAGATGCACAATGTTCCATAATTTAACACTATATATGTTAACTTCCCTGACATTGATTACAATATACAGTAGAAGTCAGAATTATAAGCCCCCCAGTTTATTTTTTCCCCAATTTCTGTTTAACGGAGAGAAGATGTTTTCAACACATTTCTAAACATGACAGTACATAACATTTCACTAGATATTTTACAAGACATTTCTTTACAGCCCCAAAGTGACATTTAAAGGCTTAACTAGGTTAATTAGGTTTAGTAAACAGGTCAGGGTAATTAGGAAAGATATTGTATAACAATGGTGTGTTCTATAACTATCGAGAAAAAATATAGCTTAAAGGGGCTAATAATTTAGACCTTAAAATGGGTTTTAAAAAATTAAAAACTGCTTTTACTCTAGCCAAAATAAAACAAATAAGACTTTCTCTAGAAGAAAAAATATTATTAGACATACTGTGAAAATTTCCTTTCTCTGTTAAACATCAATTGGGAAATATTTAAAAATAAGTAGGGCTAATAATTCTGCCCTTAACTGTATGTAGTACTGTGCGAAATTCCTAAGTACTATACCAGCTTTGTTGGCCTAAGACTTTGACACAATATAGAAACAATCAGTCTTTTTTTTAAAGACAAACAGAAAATATAGAATATGTAAAAAAAAAAACACACACACACAACAACAGCACATTTCCTCTTCAACCAAAAAACCTACATTTAATGGGACTTCCTTTGGCACAGCTTGAACTGTTTTGTTCTAATTGTCCTGACATTTTCGGAAATAAATCTGACGTGTAAAATCAGGCTTCTTTTAGCACTTTCCAGAACTTTTCTTTAGGTTTAGAATGTCTTATCTATGGGCGAGGCAGTGGCGCAGTAGGTATTGCTGTTGCCTCACAGCAAAAAGGTCGCTGGGTCGCTGCTTCGAACCTCGGCTCAGTTGGCGTTTCTGTGTGGAGTTTGCATGTTCTCCCTGCCTTCGCGTGGGTTTCCTCCGGGTGCTCCGGTTTCCCCCACAGTTCAAAGACATGCGGTACAAGTGAATTGGGTAGGCTAAATTTTCTGTAGTGTATGAGTATGTGTGTGAATGTGTGTGGATATTTCCCAGAGATGGGTTGCGGCAGGAAGAAAAACTTGCTGGTTAAGATGATGGTTCATTCCGCTGTGGCGACCCCGGATTAATAAAGGGACTAAGCCGAGAAAATGAATGAATATTTATATTATTTGCTAATTAATAACCACCTCATGTGAAACTCTCAATCTGAGTCTCATTTCAGAGTCTGCTACTCTCCACCTGAGGTAACATTTCGGTCACAGCCACATATTTTGAGAGGCTTTCTGACTGAATGAATAAAATATGTTATTTTCCGCAAAGGCAACCCGGGTGCTGAAATATAATTGACTAAAGTGGCATTGGGCAGGTTAAAGAGACCAAAACAAAGACAGACGTTCTGGCTAAGAAAGTACATTTTCAAAGCAGAATAACTGACTTTAGCAATGTTTTTCAGATAAACAAATGTGTTCACCAAGGATGTTTCTTAAATATCTGCAAACATATTAGGGTATTTTATGCTTTAAAAGAGTCAAAAACTTACATAAAACAACTTAAATAATTTCTAGATATTTGGAGTAAAAACAGGACAAAACCTCTATGTAAGAAAACCATTTGTTCTAGTGCAGTCAGCCATTTCTTGCCATCTGGCTCAAGAAGGGTCTGGGCAGTGGGTGTTGAATCTGGCATGTGGAGAACTGGATCCAATGAGGCTGATCAGATTTGTGGTGGTGAAGCACAGGACCGCCTCCACTTTACAAATGGTGAAGGAGGATCCTCTCTATACACAGCTAAAATGTCCCATTTTGGGTAAGATTGCTTATTGAGACCTAACTGATGGAACCATAGAAGCTCTGGGTATTCCAGAACTATAAATATCCCATGTGTGTTCCTTTAGGGCGCAACTCTTTTGTTCAAAGCACTGACAGACCTGGTCTAGGGTCATTTTACTGTCATGGATGATTGCAGGGGCGAAGGAGAATTAAAGTGGGATCTACAACTGAAATCTGAAAACGCACTTCCTGTTTGTTTTCAGTTAAAATGGTAATGGGCGTGGCTACCATAATTAACCACGCCCCTCCGACTGTCAGTTTAGACAACAAACAGAAATGATGTAATAACTCTCCTAAAAACCCAATTCCCGAGCTTTCTGAATGAAATGCCTGCTTTACTACATCCAATCAGCTCACAGAACAAAAAACAAGTCACACCCACTGTTTTCTCATTTAATATTCCATTTCTGTAGGAGCTGCATCACAATATTAAAGAAAAAAAAAACACTTGCAGCTTCCAGTTCATGCGGACTTTAAAGATTAATATTCATTCATTCATTCATTCATTCATTTTCTTTTGGGCTCAGTCCCTTTATTAATCTGAGGTCACCACAGCGGAATGAACCACCAACTTATCCAGCATATACTTCACGCAGTGGATGCCCTTCCAGCTGCAAACCATCACTGGGAAACATCCATACACACTACGGACAATTTAGCCAACCCAATTCACCTGTACCCCATGTCTTTGGACTGTGGGGGAAACTGGAGCACCTGGAGGAAACCCACACGAACACAGGGAGAACATGCAAACTCCACACAGAAATGCCAACTGACCCATCTGAGGCTCGAACCAGCGACCTTCTTGCTATGAGGCCATTGTGCTACCCATTGCGCCCCCGTGACGCCCTAAAGATTAATATTGTAATGTTTACTGGGAGCTGTTGTTCAGTGGCAGAGGCAAATGACAGTTGCGTCATTTCGCCGTGACATTTCAAAGAGACGGAAAGTAAATAAATGGCAGGCGAATATGGTGCAGGTAAACACATCTACGTGAAAGAAAGTGTTTTCTGTCGTTTTAGTGTGGATGAAGAAAAGAAATAAATAGAGCTTTTAAATAGAAATAGAGCTTTTGAAATAGAAAACACCATTTTTAAATGTATCTGGATTAGTGTCTAGTGGATTAGGCCTACTATGCTAACGTAATGTAACACTCGCCGGCCACTTTATACAAATAAGGTACAATAAGGTACATCTGTCTAACTGCTTATAACCAGGGCCGGAGTGGGACTCCTTTTCAGCCCTGGAGTTTCAAGCCTCGGACAGCCCACCTCAGTTCACGACTGACTATATTAAAATAAGGTCATTTCCAATTCAGTTTCTAATTACACTATAACGTCTTTTTTTGAGAAAACAGCTGCTTTAGAACTTCAAATGTTCAACAACCCTAACAGTATTATGTCTAAAAAAAAATCTACTCAGACAAGGATCAGACCCGGGTCCGCAACGTCGCAACCTAACATGCTAACCACTGGACCACAACAGCTGTGCATTGAGAGGTGGCTCGTCTGAGTTATATCATCATTAACCTGCAGGCTGCAGCATCCTGCTCACCAGGCTGCGAGAAAATAGATAAAAAGAGCAGAGCTGCGGTAAAATAATGAATAAGAAGACTGTGGTCAATTAAAAAAAAATTATTTAAAAAGTGTGACTGCTGAGAGCAACAGATTCTGGAGCTAGGTATGACGGCCCTCGCGGCCAAAAAACGGACCGGCCCACCAGGAATTCTCCCGGTCCTCCCGATAAGCCAATCCGGGCCTGCTTATTACCGCACATTTCTAATCAGCCAATCACATGGCAGCAACTCAATGCATTTAGGCATGTAGACATGGCCAAAATGATCTGCTGTGGTTGTTGGTGCCAAAACAGGAATAACAGGAAACTGAGGTTACAACTGGCACAGGCTCACCAAAATTGGACAACGGAAGATTGGAAAAACGTTGCCTGGTCTGATGAGTCTCGATTTCTGCTGCAACATTCGTATGATGGGGACAGAATTTGGTGTCAACAACATGAAAGCATTGATCAATCCTGCCTTGTATCAACGGTTCAGGCTGGTGTTGGTGGTGTAATGGTGTGGAGGACATTATCTTGGCACACTTTTGGGCATAATTCAGCATCGTGTCAACGCCACTGCCTACCTGAGTATTGTTGCTGACCATGTCCATCCCTTTATGACCACAGTGTACCCATCTACTGATGGCTACCTCCAGCAGGATAACACATCATGCCATTAAGCACGAATTATCTCAGACTGGATTCGTGAACATGACAATGAGTTCACTACTTAAATGGCCTCCACAATCACCAGATCTCAATCCAATAGAGCATCTTTGGGATGTGGTGGAACGGGAGATTCGCATCAGGGATGCGCAGCGGACAAATCTGCAGCAACTGCGTGATGCTATCATGTCAATATGGACCAAAATCTCTGAGGAATATTTCCAGTACCTTGTTGAATCTATGCCACGTTAGCTTAAGGCTGTTCTGAAGCCTTCAACCTGGTACTAGTAAGGTGTACCTAATAAAGTGGCCGGCGAGTGTATTTTAATGCTGGTCATTATGGTGGTACGAAGAGAGTAGAGTATTTTCTGAGGCGGTACTTGGTGTAAAACGTTTGACAACATTGTGCTAGATTAAAATTCAAGCTTTTTCAAGGATTTCCAGCAGCCGTTTGAACCCTGAAAGTCAGTTGATTTCACGTTATCAGAGAGATATGCATACGGTGGTGATGTTCTTACCTGCTGTCCCAAAACCGTATTTTCTTGTCATAATGGCTGCTGATGATAAGGTACTCTGAACACACCACGTCGCTGCAGAAAGACAAAACCTCAATGGTCTGTATGCCTGTGAGTGGTGCAGAGAGAAGGATATGAGAACTAATCATCTGTTCTTAACATGTTGAGCAATTTATTCCAGACGGATGTGAAATGTGCACTTTGTTATAGTTAATGCATGAGAGATTTTTGTTTTTGTGGCACGTACACGCTGCTCGCTGGAGGTCCCATATCTTCACAGTTCTGTCTGCACTGCCCGTGACCACCTGCCTCTGACTGTATTTGAATCTGGCCGCGGTCACTTTACGAGAATGACCCGTCAACGTGACCTACAACCACAATAAACATTCCTATTAATGAAGGTTTAACAGAATCAAAAACAATGTCCATTTAAATAGCAAATACATGGGAAATAAGGATACACTCCTGTCAAGTCATCTGAACTTGCATCCATCAAACAGACTAAAAATATGGTTGAAACCTAATTAACTTAAGTAAGTAATTAACTTAAAATAAGTTAAAGTAACATAAAAATGAAAATAATTTTATTTTCAGGCATATTTAGTTGTCATTACTAAGTAGAGGATGTGTAACAAGGACACCTTAAAATAAAGTGTTACCAGAAATTATATTTTGCATAAAGAAATTTAGGACAAGGACAAAAGTGTTTTGAATTGGTTAATAATTAAAAAGAGTTTATTTAACTTAATATACAATAAATGATCAGTAAATGAAATAGTGTGGCCAATTCTTTCAGGATTACAAAATGTCATTTTTGTAACATCATAAATGGTGTCAATTTTGATCAATTGAATTCACCTTTGCCTAATATAAGTATTACTATTAATATTAAGCAGCTTAATTGGAGTTCACCTGTGGTAAATTCAGTTGATTGGACATGATTTGAAAAGGCATACACCTGTCTATATAAGGTCCCGATGTTGACAGTGCATGTCAAAGCACAAAGCAAGCATGAAGACAAAGGAATTGTCTGTAGACCTCAGAGACAGGATTTACTTGAGGTACAAGGCTGGGGAAGGTTTCATAAAAATTACTGCTGCTCTGAAAGTTCCAATGAGCACAGTGGCCTCCATCATCCGTAAGTGGAAGATGTTTGAAGCCACCAGGCTCCTTCTAGAGCTGGCTGGCCATCTAAGCGGAGTGATCGGGGGAGAAGGGCCTTAGTCAATGAGGTGATCAATAACCCAATGGTCACGCTGTCTAAACTCCAACGTTCTTCTGTGAAGAGAGGAGATTCTTACAAAAGAACAATCATCTGTGCAGAAATCCACCAATCAGGCCTGTATAGTAGAGTGGCCAGACGGAAGCCATTCCCCGCCTGGAATCTGCCAAAAGTCATCTGAAGGACTCTCAGATCATACGAATCTAAATTATAAGTCTGATGAGACTAAAATTGAACGCTTTGGAGTGAATGCCAGGCGTTATGTTTGGAGAAAACCAGGCACCACTCATCACCAGGCTACTAATATCCCTACAGTGAAGCATGGTGGTGGCAGCATCATGCTGTGGGGATGTTTTTCAGCAGCAGGAACTGGAAGACTAGTCAGGATAGAGGGAAAGATGAATGCAGCAATGTACAGACACATCCTGAATGAAAACCTGCTTCAGGGTGCTCTTGACCTCAGACTGGGGCGACGGTTCATCTTCTAGCATGACAATGATACAAAGCACACAGTCAAAATATCAATGGAGTGGCTTTACAACTCGGTGAGTGTCCTTGAGTGGCCCAGCCAGAGCCCAGACCTAAATCCTATTGAACATCTCTGAAGAGATCTGAAAATGGCTGTACACCATCGCTTCCCATCCAACCTGATAGAGCTTGAGAGGTACTGCAAAGAGAAATGGGTAAAAATTCCCAAAGACAGGTGTGCCAACCTTGTGACATCATATTCAAAAAGACTTGAGGCTGTAATTGCTGCCATAGGTGAATCAACAAGTATTGAGCAAAGGCTGTGAATACTGATGTACATGTGATTTTTCAGGGGTTTTATTTTTAATAAATTTGCAACAATTTCAAAAACTCTTTTTTTTACATTGTCATTATGAGATATTGTGTGTAGAATTTTGAGGAAACAAAGGAATTTAATCCATTTTGGAGTAATGCTGTAACATAAAAAATGTGGAAAAAGTGAAGCATACATTATAATTGAATAACACAATACATTCAAAATATTCTGTATTCTGTGACAATTGTGTCTTTAAAATTGTGTCATTAAAATCTTCTCTAAAGAAATTCATTGTGATTAATTCTTTTTGAGGGCAACAATTCGTCACCCTGGAATTAATGGTTGTATCTGCGTTCTGAATGATTTTGAGATATTGAGCTTTAAAGTTTTTGCATTCCAAAGCAAACATTGTGTGTGCAACATTTGCTTTTTAAATAAAAATTCTTAAAATGTAATAAAACTTATAAAAAAAACATCCAATAATGCAAACAAGTTGTCATTTAATAAGAATATGTCAATAACTTAATTTTGACAAAAATGTCAGATAGAACCTTATAATTTTAAGCCAGGGGTTTTCAAAGTGTGAGGCGCGCCTCCCCTGGGGGGCACCAGAGCATGTCTGGGGAGGCGCGGGAAAAAAATATTATATAATAAAAATATAATTATTAAGTTTAATTATTATATGTATTTTTTATTATTTTTAAACGTTTTTATTAAACAAAGCTAAAAAAAAAAAAAAATACGTCAAAAATAAGAAAACCTTTTTTACCCAGAAGGCCATAGCTGTGAATTCGCTTCTGTTTGGCAAGCCCGGTAAAGTCTAGATCGGATATGCAGCCGGACGCAAGTGCGATATACACATTAATAAAGCAGCATTTTTTAATGACACTGTATAACAATAATTCATATTTTTACAGTACTGTGATGGTTGGGTTTAGGGTTGGGTTGGGGGTAGGCGTTAAAAAAAAAATTTTATTGGGTAATTTAATAGATAACATAACTAATACTCGGTACAACAACTGTTTTTACATTACTGTGACGGTTGGGTTTAGGGTTGGGGTGGGGGTAGATGTTAATAAAATACAACAACTGAGAAATTTAATAAATAATAGACATATTTCTCGTTAACTTATGGTGGAAAACGTATCCGTTCTAGCAACAACCGGCAAGCCCGCCAATACTGGTATATGCCTGCTAACACAATAGATCAGTTTCTGAGACCCCCCGATTCAAAGCCTTCAAGTTCAGGGCTTAAACCCAAAAGACGACGGTATGATGATCAGTATTTGAGTTTAGGATTTACGTGGACAGGACCAGCTGATGAACCACGACCTTTATGTGTGGTTTGTCAAGATATTTTGGCTAATGACAGCATGAGACCCGCTAAACTGTTTTGACTGGGATGGACAGTTCTTGGATCTGTTCTATTCATATTGAACCATCATGCTAGTTTTAAAAACGTTATATTACAATACTTAATACTCTGTAAATAATTGCACTTTCATGCAAATGATGATAAAAGTGAGTTAACAGTCTGACATCTGTCTGTGTCTTTATATATACTCTATGTATATATATATATATATATATATATGTGTGTGTGTGTGTGTGTGTATGTGTGTGTGTGTATTTGGGAGGAGGGGGGCTCCAATGGATAAGTTGTGTCAAAAGGGACGCCCACTGTCTTAGACTTTGAAAAACCCTGTTCTAAGCTGACGATTTGTGTATTTTAGTAATAATAATAATAACAACAACAAGAAAAAAGCAGCATGCTGTTTCTATTACTCTAGACATTATTTTGTGTTTTATGATTACAAATTTGTATTTATTTGCTTTGGAAGGTCACAGTTGTCAACAAAAAATTACATCATTTAAAAAAGAAATATCGTTGACCCAGTTTTTCCTCCTCCGCTTCTTTATGATGCCTTTTTATTGACCTCCCTTCTCAGTCGTGACTGTATTTTCAGACCGTGTTATAAGTTTTATATGCCATATGTGTCATCCCAGTTATGCAGCACCCTCCGAACTCTGTACCTAATAAAACTGACTATTTAAAGTGGTATTTCTGTAAAAGCATATATTAAAACGGCTAACATTTTACAATAAGGCCGTATTGGTTAATACATTCACTAACATAAACAAACAGCGAACAATACATTTATTACAGTATTGATTCATCTTAGCTAACATTAGTTCATGTAAATAAAAGCTGAACAATGTTAGCTCATGTTAATGCATTAGTTGAACTACAATTAATAAAAGCCGTATAAATGTTCATCATTAGTTCTTGATTGTAAATACATTAACTAATTAGCATCATATTAAAGTCCCATATCTAATTTGTTTGCATGAGAAATCACGTGACAAAAAAATCCCACAATAAAAAACCTCCCTTATGCCACACTGTCCTGTGAAACACGATGTAATCTAAGCAGGCGCAGCGATGCACATCAGTAACTTGGTTCATACTGCTCCGTCTGATCAGATGATGCTCTAGAGTAATTCACAGAGACAGGTTTGGGCGGGTGAGAGGTAAAGCGCTGTTACCTTGGGAACGCTGTCCTCTAGCCTCCAAAATAAAGCCGACTTGTCATATGACGCAGCTAAAATCCGCGTTCCCTGATGGAAAAGCACAGTGACAAGTCCCATAATGCATTAGAGCAGCAGGCAAAGCACAATCAACTCAACAGCCTTGCAGTAACAGTCTCCTTATATTACTACTGGAGATCAGTGGCTGAGGGCTCTTGTGGATCTAAGAGCTCATTGGTTGAGCGCTAATTAACAATGACTAAGTAAAGATGCTCTTCAGATCAAACTAGGGTTCAAACAAGGGTCCGGACACACACAGGAAGACACTTTGTGGATCATTTTAATTTGATCGTTTGAGTTTTTGTGGACAATTTGAAATAAAAATAAAAGAGTTAACTTTATTTCAAGAAATTTTTATTGTAGCTATGAAGTTTTTTCATATTTATGCAACATTCAGCACATGATTAATGGGAATATGTGCCCAGGGCTATTAGAGCTGTGAACCTACACTAGTCTCACGGTTCGGTTCGGTTACGATTATCATGCCATCGATTCGGTTCAATTCGATATTTCGGTGCATCACGGTGCATTGACGGTGCTTTTCATACACAGTTCTATATTTTCTTCACAGCAGCAGTTCTTGTATTAAAATGTATGAATATATTTATATTTATATATTATTTGTAATACAATTTTGTCATTTAATACAAACAATCAGATATATAAACTGTAACTTTAAATAAAACAAGCATTAAGCAAATAAAATAAACTAACATAAATATCCAGCTCTTTTTCTGATTCTTGTCTAGTTCTCTTACACCCCTTTGATTGGTCACACCCTCAACAAAAACGGTTGTGATTGGCTCTTGCGCGCTGCGCTCTTCACAGATGAGTGACACTGATAAGCGGCAGGCGGCAGCGGCGATCTCACAGATGATGTATGATAGACACGGAGAAAAGTCTGCAGACACGCGCTCGTTTCTTTATCCAGAAGTAACGCTGTAAAACAGCCGAGAGGAGAAGAAAAGCCACGCCAGCAGGTCAAATGGGCCACTGTGTGTGTGTGTGTGTGTGTGTAAGTGTGTGTGTGTGAGAGAGAGAGAGAGAGAGAGAGAGAGAGAGAAATGAAGTACTTTCATTCTCTCGATCTCAGTGAAATAGGGGCTTTTGTTGTATATGTCAGTGAAAGACTGATCCAGCAAAGTAAGGCTGTTTCTCAATATGCGTTCTTCAGCGGTCTTGCGTCCTCGTGTTCTCGTGAAACATCATCATCAACTGCCTAAGTTCAGTTCCAATACTCAAGACCGCAAGTACGGAGGACGCGTGAAACTTCCCGGATGTGATCTTGATATCGAGGACGCACTGATGCAGACTTGAGCACCGAACTCGCTCTGGAAGTCCCAGAAGTCATTGCGACGGGAGGTGGGAAGCGCAGCATTTAATTTAGATTTATTATTAAAGTTCAGAGATTTAACTTATTTACGTCAGGAGTTTCCCTAAATGAAACGGTGAAAGTAAACATTAACATGAATATCTTAATAAAGGAATAAACACATTAAGGGTTGTTTGTTTGCTGAAATTCGTATTAAAATTTGTTTTATTTATATTGTGAAGAGTATATTTATAATGTTTTTATGCAAAGTATATATTCGGAAGAGAAGGGAAAACAATACATCGTTGTATATGAGAGCTGTAATGTTTAAATGATTTCCATTTAAAACGCGTGAATGTCACGTGACCATCAGGAAGAATGCAGTATCCCATTTCTCAAAGGACGCATTCTCTGTCCTCGCCGTCTCCCGAGTTCGTTTTTCCGAGGACACCTGGCAAGACCGCTCTCCACAAGAACGAAAGTCCGTTCTCTGCGTTCTTGGAATTGAGAAACAGCCACACACAGTGAAATTGTGCACAGTTTATGAGTTAAGTAGTTCGAGCATTGTAAATACTCGCGCTCGCCTCCCTCGCGACAGAGCATATGAGGTAAATGACGTCAGTAATAACCGGTTATGATTATTACTGAACCGATACCGAATTGTCCGCACCTGCATCGCGGTGCACCGAAGAAACGATTCATTTTGACACCTTTAAGGGCTATATATATGGGAAACCATATGTCTGGCTGCATTTTGCAACACAGGCTCATTATGAAAACGTAGTCCCGTCGACGTTTCCGGAGACCGCGAATTATGTAGCCGGAGGTACCTATGGTCGCATTTAATTTTTTAAGCGAACCAGACTATATTCAGATATAGCCCTGGACACGTACCTCCAATGAGTCTGGGTTGGCGAATTTATTATTTTTTTTACTTAATCTGGTCTTAATGAGTACTACACTCATCTCCCATTACCTTTAAGACCCAGCTGCATCGTGCCAAGAGCGCATTCGCTATTTACAGGACACAAAGTAAGTGTATGTGGAAAAACTGAGCATTTCACTATCAAACAGTTCACAGTTTTTTTAAACAGAAAACAGTTAAACAGAGCATCTACTGCGAAAGATTGAGAGATAATGGAACTACTTTCACTTTCGCTCTTGGATAGGGAAACCTTTACGCACAGACATCAATTAGCCTATAAATAATTAATTTCATTTGTTAAGCGCAAATATTCGTTTCAAAACTATTTCTAAATTCAGTTCTAATTTCCAGCAAACAAATAAATGAACAATAATTACCAAGTGTGCTCAAAAACCTGAGTTATATCCTAAAACACATGCTGTGCCCCTTATGGTTTAAAACCTGACAGGTGGGCAAATCTAAGCTTGTTTTTAATAAAACAAATATAAATATGGATATATTTAATAATACTGCTAATAATAATAACATTATACAAAAGCAAATTGTTAGAAATGAACTGAAAAAGCCTCCCGAGATGAAGACATAAAAGCAGTGATTTTTCATATTTATGTAGGCTAGAAAATAATATGTTTTGTAATATTTTAATCCTTTATATTTATATACTATATCTATTCTTATTATATCCTATATATATCCTTAATATTTAAATGTTTTCATATGTAAAGATATTTGTATTGCTCTCTTGTGTGTATTAAGCAGTGTGTAAGCGAGGCGCAACTTTGCGCCAGAGTTTAGACCGGGTTAGTTTTGGTCAAATGAAAAATCTATTTTAGTTTCTCAAAATAGTAACGCGCCAGCGGTCTGCCTCAGAACGCCTTCCTTTTTAGACCAGAACGCCTATGGGCGCACAAATGAGCGCTAATGTATTTGCTATTTAAACAGCGCAGCACAACGCCTCAAAACGACTCTTGCGCCAAGCTGAAACTACCAAAAGACTATTGCGCCGCTCCTTGCGCCACACTGCGCCGGGTGTATGATAGGGCCCATTGTGTTTATTTATAGGTTTTGATGCATTTTTCATTTTTAATGTCACCTTCTGTTTGCTCAGTAGAATTTTTAAGGCATGACTTGGAGCAATATTTACATCAGATTATTAGACATTATAAACAAATAGAAATTCATACCATCATAATTTCGAGGTCTCAGGAATCAAAAAGTTTGAAAACCTCCGATCTAAAGGATCATTTAAATAATCAGAAATCACAGTCTTGATGAAAGCTTATAATCAAACCTTGTAATTCAGTTAAAACAAAGTGCTGATAAGCTGCTGACAAGTGTTCATTTAGATCTGTTCTTACTGTGTTTCTTATGTACTTTCTGTAGCAGCTCAGCATTATAATCTCAGACGCGGGCGCTGACTGCATGAATTTAAATGAGCTAATCATAACAATTAGTCTTAATGAGTGCATTTGAATTAGCCTGATGCACAAACCCAACTTTTATGTTTCACTTCTGTTCCCAGTGAGCGCTGAAATGATCGCAGGCACAAAAACCTAAGCAAAATTGCATGCAATAAAACACCTAATATGCACTAAAAGCGAAAACAAAACAAGATGCTTCCATTACAATCAGCAATGCGTAGAACTTTTAAGAGCTTATGCTAAGCTGCAGGGTTCGTGTATTAAGATGCTGTGTTCAAACTGCAGGGAGTGACAGTTTCAATGACAACAAGAAGGCTTTTTTCTCTGTTTTCTTGTTACATTGCTAATTTTCTGTGTGTAATATGTTTTAATATAAATACCGTCGGGTCAAACTCAATGCTGGTGATCCCCTCATTACTTCCATCTAAAGTCCCTCTGTACTGAAGAGTTCCTGTGAAGAAAAACACTGCAGTAAATGAAGAGTTGTTGTTTATTTTGGTTTCTAAAGTGATTTACATTGTGCTTTATGATTAATACACAATTTAAACTACACATGAGAAAATGTGAGACTATATACAGTTAAAGTCACTATTATCAAAGAGCCTAGAATGACCAAGAGGCGACACTCAATAGAACGTTCCATTGCAACAGCAGCGCCCAGCAACAGCCCCGGATTCCCGGAGCCCCGGAAAGTGATCGGCTGTCCATTGGATCTTACTGCTGTCGCGATGGCAAGCAGTTGCTTTGTTTTATATTTATTTATTTAAAAAGCGCATTGAAGCTGAGAAACAACCTAAAAGGCAATACAATACAACACTTAAAATCACAATCATCAGCACTGTTCAGTTTATTTTACAGACTTATAATATGCTGCTCTTCTATTGGAGTTTCATTCCAAAATAGACGCCGCGCCCTCTAGTGGTTGTTTACCAAATCGCACTAGAGTGTCGCCTCTTGGGGATTCTATGCTCTTTGCTATTATTAACCCTCCAGTGGATTTTTTATATATATATATATATCTATTTTCCAAACGATAATATACAGAGCAAGGAATTTTTCTCAGTGTTTTCTATAATATTTTTTCTTCCCAAGAAAGTCTTATTTCTTTTATTTTGGCTAGAATAAAAGCAGTTTTAATTTTTTTCCCCCCTAAAATGTTATGGTCAATCTTTTTAGCCCCTTAAGCATTTTTTTTTCAATTGTCTACAGAACAAACCACTGTTATACAACGACTTAATTACCCTAACTTGCCTAATTAAGCCTTTAATTAAGCCCTTACATGCGGAGCACTATATATATATATATAGTGCTCAGCATATATAAGTACACCCCTTAAATATCTCTCTTTTAAATTCATATTTTTAATAGGAAGCTTTACAATATTATATTTGTGCACATACATTAGATTAGTCAGTCCTAAAGCCAAATCTGGAGCTTAACTAACAAAATAACTTACGATAACGCTCCAAAAAGTAGTACACCCAAATTTATATGTTACAGAAAAGTATTAATTACAAATTTAAACAAGAGGAAAAATCAAGAGAAGCAAAAGAACTTTAATATGTTGCAGGTTTTAATTTATATATATATATATATATATATATATATATATATATATATATATATATATATATATATATATATATATATATATATATATATATATATATACAACAGTTCTGTCTGGTTCTCAAATCTGATTGGCTGATAGCGTGCAATATTCTGTAATATCAGAAAACTCCTACAGCCTCTTTACCCTTTGTGTATTACTCTGGCCACATACAGCCAGCAAAAAGCAGACACTATAGATCTTAAGTTTAAAAGATGCACGCTCAACTGTTTAACTGTCAGCTTATGATTTGAATCCGGAAGAAAGTTCCTCATACAAAAGGGTTTTTGAGACTCTCCATGTTTGATTTTGTTTTTATATACACAATTATGTCGTCAAACTGTTGTATGAACGCAATATCACACTCGTAGCAGTGTGATATGGCTGTATATCGGCACTGGTGGGGGCAATAAGGCACTCGGCCTGCGGCCTCATGCCAACGCATGCCTCCCACCAATGCCGATATACAGCCATATCGAACTGCTACTCGTCTGACATTGCTCATATATATATATATATATATATATATATATATATATATATATATATATATATATATTGCTTGAATTAATTGTATTATCTTTCAATTTCTATAATTTTCTTCAATGTTGTTTTCTGGTGGAAAAAATATTATTTTAATAAATATATCTGTTTAATAAATTTGTTTTGTTTAAATGCACCAAAATATATTACCTATATTCACTGAGAAATGTTTTTTTTTTTTAATGGGGTGAATTCAATTATGCTGAGCACTGTATATATATATATATATATATATATATATATATATATATATATATATATATATATATATATATATATATATATATATATATATAGTTGAAGTCAGAATTATTTTCCCCCTTTAATTTTTTTTTCTTTTTTAAATATTTTCAAAATTATGTTAAACAGGACAAGGAAATTTTCACAGTATGTCTGATAATATTTTTTCTTCAGGAGAAAGTCTTATTTGTTTATTTGTTTTCTGCTAGAATAAAAGAAGCTTTTAATTTTTTAAAAACCATTTTAAGGACAAAATTATTAGCCCCTTTAAGCATTTTTTTTTAAAATCAACAGAACAAACTATCATTATACAATAACTTGCCAAGCCTTAAACAGAAATTGGGAAACAAAATAAACAGGGGGGCTAATAATTCTGACTTTACTGTATATATGTGTGTGTGTGTGTGTGTGTGTGTGTGTGTGTGTGTGTGTGTGTGTGTGTGTGTGTGTGTGTGTGTGTGTTGATACATTTATTTGAAAAGAAGCCTGACATCAAGATGACACGTTGCATCTCAAGTACAAGTACGTTTCTTGATGTTTACTAAAAGAGTGCTGCCATCTAGTGGTGGTCGCAAGCACTGACTTATTTATTTAGTCTCACAGGATGTGGTTGTTTACTATGTATATCGTATGTATGTGTGGTTTATTTTGCATTGCAGCGTTCCAACTAGCATATTTACATTTACATTTAGTCATTTAGCAGGCGCTTTTATCCAAAGTGACTTACAAATGAGGACAAGGAAGCAATTTACACAACTATAAAAGCAACAATGAATAAATGCTATAGGCAAGTTTCAGGTATGTAAAGAAATTGTAAGAAGCAAAACTGTAGTAATTTTTTTTCATATATATCACTACTGAATATATTCGAAAATAGAATCAGTGTCTTGCAAATCATAGTATGCTGAAATGAGTCTTCAAAGGTTACCCAAGTGGTCTTACATTTTTGGTAGAAATCTAAAATGTCTCTGTACTTATTCTAAGGGCAAATATTGACAGTGTTGCCAAGTCTACAGCTTTCCCACAGAATCGGCCTACTTTTAACCACTTCACCACAGGTTGTTTTTTTCATTTCGCAGGTTAAAGGTTTGATGTTTATATGGTTGAACTGAAACATTTTACAGAGTTCACACACTTTTGTGAGGACATGAGAGCAGCATTAGAGGATGTGTGTGCGCGGCTGTTTTCATTTCAATGGAAACAGATTGGCAGGATTCTCCAGGGGAATGCTTCAGAAAGGAGGTTAAGTGAAAACTCGGAGTATGTTCTAATAACCCTGAAATGAGAGAAGCTCTGGGGTTTTTGTTTCAGAATTGGAGGTATGACAAACCAGTGTGTGAAATGGGTTAGACTTAACCCCGCTTTCTCAGATTTAACATACAGTTGAAACCAGAAGTTTACATACACTATATACACTATATATATACACTTTCTTGAAAGTCAAGTTTACATACAATAAGATTATTCTCCCTCTGAAAAAGCACAGATGATGGTGTCAAGGTTTTGGAAGTTTCTGATTGGACAACATTTGAGTTCATTGGAGGCACAACTGTAAAACAGTATTTAAGGAAAACCTCAAACACACTGCTTGCTTGTGTGACAACATGGGAAAATCAGCAAGCCAGAATCAAGAAAAAAGCCATATTACAATTACCTAAATTACACTATGAAAAAGAGTAATTTTTGGAGACATGTCCTGTGGTCTGATACAACTAAGATTGAACTGTTTGTCCATAATGACAAGTGTTACATTTGGAGGACAAAAGGTAAAGCTTACAAGCTTAGGAACACCATCCCAACTGTGAAGTATGGGGGGCGGCAGCATCATGTTGTGGGGCTGATGTGCTGTAGGAGGGACTGGTCCACTTCACAGTATAGATGGCATCATGAAGAAAGAACATTATGTAGAAATACTGAAGCAACATCTCAAGACTTCAGCCTAAACTTGGCCACAAATGAGTCTTCCAAACAGACTATGACCCTAAGCATACTGCCAAATGAGTTGAAATGTGCTTTAAGGACAACAGAGTGAATGTTTTAGAGTGGCCATCACAAAGCCCTGATCTCAATCCTATAGAAAATTTGTGAGTAGAGTTGAAAAAGCTTGTGTGAGCAAGATAACCTACAAATCTGACTCAGTTACACCAATTCTGTCAGGAGGAATAGGCCAAAATTCCTTCAAACTATTGTGAGAAGCTTGTGGAAGGATACCCAAAACATTTGACCAAAGTTCATTCATTCATTCATTCATTTTCTTGTCGACTTAGTCCCTTTATTAATCCGGGGTCGTCACAGCGGAATGAACCACCAACTTATCCGCCAAGTTTTTACACAGCGGATGCCCACCCATCTCTGGGAACATCCACACACACATTCACACACACACACTCATACAATACGGACAATTTAGCCTACCCAATTCATAGGGGTGTCAAAATTAATTGTTTCTTCGGTGCACTGCGATGCAGACGCGGACAATAAGGTATCAGTTCAGCAATAATCATAACGACGTGTAATACTTATCACGTATTATTACGACAGTAATAATCATAGACGGCATTAACTCAAAAACCTCTTACCCTAAAAAGATCTAAAGTGAGTTTCCTACAAAAAGACGAAGCTGGTTATGTTTCACCGCTGTCTTTCTTTTTTTTTTCCGCTCGACATTACGATCACTGCTCCATTTAAGCCCTCGCAATAGCCTATGTGTTTAGCCGAGAGAGCTCGCGCTGAGAGGAGCTCTCAGTAAGGGACCGTCGTTGTCGACGGTGCTTATTTTATTTTTTTCGTTTTTCTGCTCCGCTCAGCGCGAGCTCTCCCTGTTGCGAGGGCTTAAGTGCGTGTGTGTGTGTGTTTGTTTGTTTCTTTGGTGCTGTCTATGTTTGTGTATGTGTTTGAATGAGAGACAGTGTGGTACTGTGTGTCTGTGTGTTTATACAGACAGCTTGTTATAGCCTCCCCCCTTAAATATAACACTGTATATGGAAAGCATCATAAATGCACCGAGATATCGAATTGAACCGAAGGCATGATAATCGTAACCGAACCAAACCGTGAGACCAGTATAGGTTCACACCTCTATCAATTCACCTGTACCACATGTCTTTGGACTTGGGGGGGAAACCGGAGCGAACGCAGGGAGAACATGCAAACTCCACACAGAAACGCCAACTGAGCCGAGGGTCGAACCAGCGACCTTCTTGCTGTGAGGCGACAGCACTACCTACTGCGCCACTGCTTCGCCCTCTTGACCAAAGTTATAAAGCTTAAAAGTAAAGCTAAAAAAAACAAGGAAATGGATGTAAACGTTTGTCTCTAGAAATTAATAACAAATTCTCAAAAAAGAATTCTCTCATTATTCTGGCATTTAGCAAATGTAAATCATTTAGGTAATCCTAACGGACCTAAAATAGTAAACATTAAGTATGATTTACCATCAGACATTCTTTTAAAAATCCTTTTTTTAGTGTGTATGTAAATTTTTGGATTCAACTGTATCTGTAATTCTAAAGCGTAAAAATGTTTCCTTATTCCACACTGCAAAAAATGCTTTTCATACTTGTTTGTTTGTTTGGTTAAACTTGTCACAGAAAGAAAATGTGTCTTTAAGACTAATGACATAAATTAGAAAAAACACACATAGCAACACACTACAAGACAACCGCGTAAATGTAAAAACTACCTTAGCCCCATGCATACTACAGATCATTCTCAACAAACAATGATCCAATTCAGAACGACAACAGCAATTTGGGACAAAAGACTTTTTCAGAATCAGAAAGAGCTTTATTGCCAGGTATGTTCGCACATACGAGGAATTTGTTTTCGTGACACAGCTTCTACAGTGCAACAGAATTACAGAGACAGGACAATAAACAGATAATAAATATATAAAAAGGCAGTAAGAAATGAATGCAAATATACAAATAGACAAGTGTATGTAGAGCTATATTACTATATACAATGTTATATGTGCAGCTGTTATGTGCAAATTGGCATGTGAAGTGTGTTGTTAAATAAGTGTATATGTGTATAAAAGTGTATGGCAAGTAGTGATGTTTGTTCCACAATTATTATTATCAAGTGTTCATGAGATGGATTGCCTGAGGGAAGAAACTGTTTCTGTGTCGGGCTGTTCTGGTGCGCAGGGCTCTGTAGCGTCAAACAGAAGGTAACAGTTCAAAGAGGCAGTGTGCTGGGTGCGAGGGGTCCAGAGTGATTTTGGCAGCCTGTGCTTTGGCAGCCTGTGCTTATTACATTTTCTAAGCATTTCTTCAGGATCTAGAAAGTCCTGAAGGTAATATTTCAAAAGCTGAATGGAAGGGATGTGTATGATCTTTAAAAAATTGGCTTATAAAATCAGCAGTGAATGTTGTCTGTAACCAGTTATCTTAGGGCCTACTCACACTATGCCATCCGTACCGTGCCCAGGCCCGTTTCCCGGAAACTCTGAATCAGGCTTAAGCATGAATTGGGCTTAGGCATGGTTCACTTGGCCGGCCCTGGCCCGGTTGGAAGAGGTGTGCCTGAGCGCGGTTCACTTGGGATTTGGTGCGGTATGCTTGTGTGTAAGTGCAAAATGCGCCAAAGCCCGAAACTGAAAGCGAGACATGACTTTTAAGGGACTGTTTCATATAGATTTATTAATCATTCTTACTGTTGAGTGAACGCAAACTGTCGTAGTTTATTAAATACGCACATCCCTCACTGCACGACAGCTGTGCACCTTCAGCAAACCTCCTAATTCCTGCAGCACGAGGGCTTTATGGTTGTTTATGAGTGTCAAAAGTGGCTGATCTGTCACCGCATCCCTAAGGTCTAAAGCGAAATAACAAGAGAAATGTCCACTGTGTTGAGCGAGAGCGTTTAGTGAACAGCGCAGCATCGATGACGTAAGCGTGCCCAGGCCCGATTGTAATGTGAATGCGGGCTGTCGGGGGAGACGGGAGGGGGCACAAGCGTGTTTTGGCCCGGTTCGAGGCAACTGTACATACGTATGAGTACGCCCTGATTGATAACTTGCGATCATTTCTTCTTCTGCTGTATTAAGACAGGGGTGCCCAAATTCCAGTGTCCAGCATATTTTATTTCCATCCCCAATTAAACTCCTTCTAGGTATACTAAAACTTCCAGGCAAGTGTGTTGGAGGGAAGTTGAAGCTAAACTATGCAGGACACCGGCCCTCCAGGACCAAGTTTGGACACCCCTGTATTAAGAATAATACAAGAAGGCAAGAAGGTCTCTGGTTCGAGTCCCCGCTAGGTCAATTGTCATTTCTGTGTGGAGTTTGCATGTTCTCCCCATGTTGGCGTGGGTTTCCTCCGGGTGCTCCAGTTTCCCCCACAGTCCAAAGACATGTAAATAGGATGAACTAAATTGGACTTAGTGTATGAGTTTGTGTGCAAATATTTGCGTATGGTGTTTTCCAGTACCGGGTTGCGGCTGGAAGGGCGTCCGCAGCATTAAACAGTTGCTGGATTCATTCTGCTGTGGTGACCCCTATTAAATTAGAGACTGAGCCAAAGGGAAATGAATGACTGAAGAATACTCTGAATTAAGGATCTATATGCCATGTTTAAAGTCTGTGT
Source organism: Danio rerio (assembly GCF_052040795.2). Taxonomy (NCBI): domain Eukaryota; kingdom Metazoa; phylum Chordata; class Actinopteri; order Cypriniformes; family Danionidae; genus Danio; species Danio rerio. The sequence continues at coordinate 5,727,285 of NC_141035.1, forward strand.
AGGAACATTAAAACTAGCAGAGGAGACCAAACAGATGATTCTTTTGAGTCATTCTTAAATTATTAACTTCTTTTGTTCAATGAAACTAGTGTGAATGATTCACAAACTGGAGAGATCTGGGGCTTCCCTAAAACATTGTTAGCCAACTGTGCTTGTTAAATTTGAACATTGAACTGTAACTTCATTCATTGCTTTGCTTTGACCCTGTCCATTTTGACTGACACATTTTGATTCAGTGATTCTGATTTCACATGTGTACCTGCTTCAATGTCCCTCAGTAAATGATATGTCCACATGTGTACCTGCTTCAATGTCCCTCAGTAAATGTCATGTCCACATGTGTACCTGCTTCAATGTCCCTCAGTAAATGATATGTCCACATGTGTACCTGCCTCAATGTCCCTCAGTAAATGTCATGTCCACATGTGTACCTGCTTCAATGTCCCTCAGTAAATGATATGTCCACATGTGTACCTGCTTCAATGTCCCTCAGTAAATGTCATGTCCACATGTGTACCTGCTTCAATGTCCCTCAGTAAATGATATGTCCACATGTGTACCTGCCTCAATGTCCCTCAGTAAATGTCATGTCCACATGTGTACCTGCTTCAATGTCCCTCAGTAAATGATATGTCCACATGTGTACCTGCCTCAATGTCCCTCAGTAAATGATATGTCCACATGTGTACCTGCTTCAGTGTCCCTCAGTAATGATATGTCCACATGTGTACCTGCTTTAATGTCCCTCAGTAAATGATATGTCCACATGTGTACCTGCTTCAATGTCCCTCAGTAATGATATGTCCACATGTGTACCTGCTTCAATGTCCCTCAGTAAATGATATTTCCACATGTGTACCTGCTTCAATGTCCCTCAGTAATGATATGTCCACATGTGTACCTGCTTCAATGTCCCTCAGTAATGATATGTCCACATGTGTACCTGCCTCAATGTCCCTCAGTAAATGTCATGTCCACATGTGTACCTGCTTCAATGTCCCTCAGTAAATGATATGTCCACATGTGTACCTGCTTCAATGTCCCTCAGTAAATGATATTTCCACATGTGTACCTGCTTCAATGTCCCTCAGTAATGATATGTCCACATGTGTACCTGCTTCAATGTCCCTCAGTAATGATATGTCCACATGTGTACCTGCTTCAATGTCCCTCAGTAAATGATATGTCCACATGTGTACCTGCTTCAATGTCCCTCAGTAATGATATGTCCACATGTGTACCTGCTTCAATGTCCCTCAGTAAATGTCATGTCCACATGTGTACCTGCTTCAATGTCCCTCAGTAAATGATATGTCCACATGTGTACCTGCTTCAATGTCCCTCAGTAATGATATGTCCACATGTGTACCTGCTTTAATGTCCCTCAGTAAATGATATGTCCACATGTGTACCTGCTTCAATGTCCCTCAGTAATGATATGTCCACATGTGTACCTGCTTTAATGTCCCTCAGTAAATGATATGTCCACATGTGTACCTGCTTCAGTGTCCCTCAGTAATGATATGTCCACATGTGTACCTGCTTTAATGTCCCTCAGTAAATGATATGTCCACATGTGTACCTGCTTCAATGTCCCTCAGTAATGATATGTCCACATGTGTACCTGCTTCAATGTCCCTCAGTAAATGATATGTCCACATGTGTACCTGCTTCAATGTCCCTCAGTAAATGATATGTCCACATGTGTACCTGCCTCAATGTCCCTCAGTAAATGTCATGTCCACATGTGTACCTGCTTCAATGTCCCTCAGTAAATGTCATGTCCACATGTGTACCTGCTTCAATGTCCCTCAGTAATATGTCCACATGTGTACCTGCTTCAATGTCCCTCAGTAAATGATATGTCCACATGTGTACCTGCTTTAATGTCTCTCAGTAAATGATATGTCCACATGTGTACCTGCTTTAATGTCTCTCAGTAAATGATATGTCCACATGTGTACCTGCTTCAATGTCCCTCAGTAAATGATATGTCCACATGTGTATCTGCTTCAATGTCCCTCAGTAAATGATGTTTTCACATGTGTACCTGCTTCGATGTCCCACAGTTTAATGACTCTGTCAGTTCCTCCTGTGGCCAACAGGTTTGTACTGGTGCTGAACCTCACAGCATTGATTCCCAGATCATGAGCATCCTGAAACACAACACACACACATTTGTTTATTCAATTCTTCAAATTTACATTCCTGTATTTCAGTGACACTATTGCCCAAAGTGATTTGCACGGTATTTATATATTTATTTCATTCATTTTCTTTTCGGCTTAGTCCCTTTATTCTAATTAATCTGGGGTCGCCACAGCGGAATGAACTACCAACTTATCCATCACTTATCCATCATATGTTTTATGCAGCGGATGCCCTTCCAGCTGCAACCCATCTCTGGGAAAGATCCATACACTCATTCATACCCATATACTACGGACAATTTAGCCTACTCAATTCACCTGTACCGCATGTCTTTGGATTGTGGGGGAAACTGGAGGAAACCTGCGCGAACGCAGGGAGAACATGCAAACTCTACGCAGAAACACCAACTGATCCAGCCGAGGCTCGAACCAGCAACCTTCTTGCTGTGAGGTGACAGCACTACCCATGGGCCACTGCATCGCCCTATATATTTATTTGTTTCATGCATTTTTAGGACCACCAAAAACACGTATGGGACTTCCTGGCAATCTTTCTAGGTCAAAAGACTGGAATACCTACAGTAGAAATCCTAAATGTTTTTGAAAAAATAAATAATAGAAATAGCACACTTCTATAAAAAAAATTAAAGTAAATCTCACAAATAAATAATTAAAATACTGTGAGAACTAAAACTGTAGAACGTTTTAAAATAAAAAAATTCAAATTTAATTAAATTTATTTTTTTTTTTATGTTTTACTTTTATAATTTAATTTATAAAAATAAAAATAATTTAATTGGGTTTAATTTATTCTTATAAAAAGTAAAGCTGTATTGTGTACTGAAATCGTTAAAAATCATGTAAAATTATAGTGATAATTATCATATCATCATAAATGTTGAATGCATGTAACATTTTGAAATAAAATACAAATACAATCAAAAGTCTAGAGTCATTTTAAAAATAATAAACTAACTAAAATAATAATTCTGAAAATTCAGCTTTGCCATTACAGGAGTACATAACAACTTAAACAGCTTAAATTCAAACAGTTAATTTAAATTCTAGTAATAGTTCAAAATATTCAAGTGAAACCGATCATTACATACAGTTAAAGTCATAATTTATTAGCCCCCCTGAATTATTCGTCCCCCAGTTTAATTTTTTCCCCAATTTCTGTTTAACAGAGAGCAGATTTATTCAACACATTTCTAAACATAATAGTTTTAATAACTCATCTCTAATAACTGATTTATTTTATCTTAGTCATGATGACAGCAAATAATATTTTACTAGGAATTTTTCAAGACACTTCTATACAGCTTAAAGTGACATTTACAGGCTTAACTAGGTTAACTAGGCAGGTTTATTTAGGCAAGTTATTGTATAACGGTGGTTTGTTCGGTAAAAAAAATTGCGTAAAGGGGCTGATAATTTTGTCCCTAAAATGGCATTTAAAAAAATAAAAACTACTTTTATTCTAGCCGAAATAAAACAAGACTTTCTACAGAAGAAAAAATATTATCAGACATACTATGAAAATTTCCTTGCTCCGTAAAACATTTAGGAAATATTAAAAAAAAAATTTAAAGGGGGGCGAATAATTCTGACTTCAACTGTCCCTGCTGTCAAAAGAAACTTTTTTCAAACATGGTATTCAGATGACACTTTGAGATAGAATATAATATAAAATATCATAATGCAATTGTACACGAGGCTCGACTGTGTATATCTGTGTGTGCACACAACCATGTGTCTGACTTTGAGGAACTTCACTTCCTTCTATTTTTACCACAGCACAAGTATTATTAATAATGAGAGATTAATAAGATGTTTTCATGCAGAGCACTAAAGTGAGACAACAAAAGAGGAAGAAGCTTTGCTGTGGCGTAAAAACTACTTTAAAAAGCAGCATATGATTTTACACTGCAGGAAATGAAAGATGCAGGTGATAAACATTGTAATAACAGTGCATCAGAAATACCGAAAAACAAAATACATGAGCAATTTACTAGAAATAATATTGGTTTGTGTTTTATTGTTGAAGAAGCCTGAAATGGATTGTGCTGGTCAATATGAAGTTGCTTTACTTTGTGAAAATGGAACTTTTTTTCTTCTACTTCCACTTTTACTTCAGAACATATTTTCGACGAGTTAAATACTTTTACTCTGAGGTTTTTCATGCGCTGCACTCATTACAATTATAAAAATGTAAGGGATCATTCCAAACACACATTAAGACTGCCGGATGGCTCTCTACAGGTTTGAATAAGCTCTCTCGTCACAATTCAGACGGTCAAAGAAAACAGTGCTGCCTGCCTGCATTGAGAACACTTTAGTTTGTTTTCGACATGGAAAACCCAGAAATTCCACCTTCAGCTCCTTCAATTTTCAACTGTTCGTGGTGATGAAGAAGAAGACCACCGTGGCCCTATTTAGAGTCCATGTTCGATTTGTCAGAGTGAAAGACAATTCATATAGAATGAAGTGCATACTCTGCCTGGCGAAAGATTGTGAAATAAAGACCTTTAAAAATACACTGTCGAATTTGAAGAAACATATCAAGGTAAGTTACAAATATAATACACAAAACAAAGCAGTTTGAGCTATCCGTGAGCGCTAGATAAGTTAAGTAACGTTAGCTACCCTGGGTTTATAGTATGCTGCAATGTTTACTTAACATTACCTAGCTGGCTGTGAATGGTGTTTTTGACCATCATATATTTATATTTATATAATAAATCGTAAACCATGTTTCTTTTCATTCTGCTTGATCACATGCCCCAGAAAAGATTTTTATAATAAACAAAACAATATGATGTCTTTTGACTGCTTTTTTTAATAACTACATTGCACAATACTTGTACTTTTACTTTCAGTATTTGAGTAGTAAATTTTAAAATAAACTAATAGCAATACTTAAGTACAAAAATGTTGAATACTTTAGTACTTAAGTATGGTGCTTAAAGAGCACTTCAACTTCTACTCAAGTCACTTTTTTGATAAAGCATTTGTACTTTTACTTAAGTCTGGGTCTCTATTACTTTATACCAAGGTTATTATAGTTAACGAAAACGAACGAAAAAACTCAAACTAAAATGCAAAATAATTGTCGTTAACTGATGTTACGGTCCGTGGGAGTTTGTATTTTTGTGCCTTCTCCCTCTCTGTTTTGCTTGTCTCCTTTCGCTCCCTTCGCATCTCCTTGTCGTTCGCTCTTTGTCTCGCCTCATCACCTTTTGTTACGCTATTTTTTCTCTACTAGGTACCTGCTGATTGGATCCCGAGCCTGTCACTCCTCATTAGGGCATTTCCTCGTGGACCAATTGGACCTTGTTTTTCAGAGTGCTATGTGTGTGTTGGTTTGGGTTCGCTCGCTTCTGTTCATACTGTATGCTTTGTTCTGTGTTTCTGAATAACTGTACATCGATGTAAATTAAGTCATGGATAAAGAGTTCATCATTCCTTTTTGGGGAAAAGGGAATAGTTTATGCCTGTAGGTAACTTCAATGTTCAGAAACACTAGGTAAGTGGGTGAGCCCCACAGTTTGTATATTTGCTTATTATTTTAGGGAGTTTTTGTGTGGTGTCGCAAACGCTGAAGATTTCGGTTTCTTTTTCACATTTTAAATTTTATTAGTAAGTTTAGAGGGGGATCTTGTGTTCTAGTTTAGGTGGATTTTGGTTTTGTTTAGTTCTTTGTTTTGGCGCCACTCTAGTTCCTTTTCCCCTAAAACTTTTTGATTGTATTTCTTTTTTTATTATTATATGTACACATTGTACAAAGCACACACATGTAAGCCTCTCTTTTGCTGACGTCATCTTTCTTCTCCTTGTAAGAGGAATAAACGAATTGATTGTAAAGTTTGTGTCCTGGTGTATTTTCCATCCATCTACTCAGTAATAATTTAATATTATAAGTGTTCTGTTTATTCTTCTAAGACAACTTATTTAAATCGTAACAACTGAAATAAAAACAAAACGAGAGTTTTTAAAAAAAACTAGATCTAACTGAAACTATAGACCTTTTTCTTGGAACGCAAAATTACCCATTATGCTTTGCGTGTATGCGCAAGGAGAATGCGAAGAACTTCCGGTCGGCAGCTGATGCGTGTAAACAGTCACATTTGGACAGCTTTGAAACGATGGTTTTAATCTATTTTATCTGCTTTTATCCTCTTTGAACTAATACTGTTGTCCATCAGCACCATCTCCTGGACTGATCATTTAATGAAATGCGATCTAATAGGATGGAAAACAGCTGCCGTGAGGCATTTTCCCCTCGTTGTCAGACGGCATCTTCTGCAGTTTAAATGAAGCCTCGTCATCGCTAAAGTCAACATTTTCTCTTTATTTCAAATATATAACCAGCCCAAACAAATGTAATTCAGCAAAATGTTTGACACACACACGTAGGCTGTACTGTGCCACTGACACACTGATTTAATAACTGTGACAAAGTGAAAATATAGTCTAGTTTCATTTCGAAATGACAGAAAAACACAAACCGTGGTGAATACAACACACGAAATAAAACACAAACAGCTCGCGATTAGAATGAACAGCAAATCAGCCAGCAGAGTATCAATAACAGACTTTTATTGGTCATTTTTGTAAATTGCACGACTTTCATACCTGTTAAGTTTCATGCCAGTAATCTGGTTTGCTCTCTCTCTCTCTCTCTCTGTGTGTGTTTAAGAGCCGCTGAGCTAACACTGTATTTCTGACGGCAGACACGTGAACTAGGAGAACGTTTTTTTCGTATTTCTGACCTGCTTGAACAACATGTGACAGATTAAAACGGCTTTAACAGACATTTTTCTAAGTTGTGTGTCACAAAAACACTGTTATCTATTAAAAACGTCATTGAAACCCATTTTCGGAGCGCAAATTACCAGTTATACACGCTGTAAACGGGAGTTTTTAGCATTCTACCGGAAGACGCTGGTCGCTATGGCGCCCTCCATGCAGCAGCCATTAAAAAAGTCTATATTGTGTACATACAAAACTAACTGAAACTTACAAAAATTGTATCAAAAACCTCCTTAGTTTTCGTCTTTGTACATGTATTTAATACATAATCTTACTGTACTCCTTTTACAAGTAAATCTAATTCGCACTGCAGGTGTTTGAGAGTCTGTAGTCCTGCTGCCATTGGCCAGATCCAGCCGGTTCTCCTCCAGTCAGTCCTTGCTGTTGCTCCCGCGACAAAAACAACGAGTGTACATGACAGCAGCACAGTGACAGCATTACAGACACTGAAAGTATTACTTTAACACATTTGTGCCCAATAATGTTTTATTTTCTGTATCGCTATCGCGAACAAATATTTTTAACCAGATCTTCTAAGTGAACCAGTTGAACTAATTCCCCAAATCGAACTGAATCAGTTGAAACGATTCATGTCCCTATTAAGCATTTATCCACAAACTACTTACTTTTTAACAAGCCTAATACCACCTCTGACTTGAAATAATCCAATTTATACTGTTATTCAGTTATTAGAACAGTATCGTTACACTGCAATCAAATTTGAGAAGCGGTTAACTGATAATACTGCACATGCATGATTCAGTGAACCAAACACAAACAGCACATGACAGCCTGCTGTAAGTGAACTAAACTTAAACACTTAAACAACTGCAGCACGGGTAAACCGAAGGCTTAATTGAGAGGATCTGGTGAAAAACGTAAGTTTATTTCATAACAGAAAATCGCAATGGAATTTAAATACGTAAATCATGATTCATTTGGGTTGCAAAACTTTACTGTCAGACATTTAGATCATGGTAATGTATTAACTGACTGAAATTACTATTCCTGACTACATTATTTTGGTATGTAACATCCGCATTAAATATCTGAACTTCCCACCACTGTGTATCTAACCTCAGAAGCAGCCTTGCACACATATTGTACTTAAGGCTGCTATCTTGTGGGCTGCTGTATTTGAATTTGAGGTTGGGAAGATGGTAGTGGTTGATGAGTGGTTGTTTATGTGTCCTCTGAATACAGGTTTCAGAAGAGTTTTTAATATACAACATTTATTTTTGATCATTTTATTGAATCTTGCACCTAACATATATCCTTATTTAGGGAAAAAAAACTACACCTAATACTAAAACTAATAAAAACTAAACTAAAACTAAATAAATTCAAAATATAGAAACTAAAACTAGTAAATCTGCCTCTAAAAACTAATTAAAACTGACTGAATTTAAAAACAAAAAATCAAAACGAAATAAAAACTAAAACTATTGAAAAATTCTAAACTATTATATACTTGCTTTATACATCTCTGGTAGGTAAGAACAGGGATTGTAATTTCAATTTGAGTTATATTTTTAAACTTGTGTGCGTACAGCAATGTGGTCAACTTGTAATAACATGTGCTTTATAAATAAAGTGAACATTGAACACACTAGTAAATTCTGATACACCAACTACCAAGAGATCAACGGGAAATGCAAATCAGTAATTGTGACACATTTCCATTTAAGGAAGTGGCAGGCCTCGGAATACCACAAGTAGGGCTGCTTGCTGCTGTCAGCTATTCAGATGAAAATGGACGTGTGAAGCGAGTGGCTGCACATGACAAGCGCTGCAGTGTTTCACAGTCACACACTGACGCTTTGTTCCACGACTGAATCATCCACAGACCTCCAGCCACCACCACAGGGAATGTACCATACTATATGATCATGTCAAACTGGCTTAATATGTTTGTAATGAGGCAACTGATGCATGAAAACTGCTGAATGTAAGTGTTTATTGCACACTTATGCAGTGGTTTGTTCTTTAGGCAATCAAAAAAAAATATTCGAATAATATTGACCTTTAAAGAGCCATGAAACCCCCTTGTTTCAGCAGGGTGTTTTCACACCTCTACTTTGGAAAAAGTCAGAAAAGTGGGCGTGTCCAGCTTTGTTTAGGGGGGAGTGTCGGAGGAAGAAAAGAGGCATGGTGTGGGAGTGTCTATTTGGGCACGCTGACTTTCCGAGTCAAAACACACTCACACACAGGGGACAAAGTGACTGTGTTTACATGGACATCTGTAGTCGAATTATTTGCCAAATTATTAAATGGTGGACTTTAACTGCAGTTTGGCTCTTTCATTCAGGGAATTCATTCATGCCCCTCGCGACAAACAAAATATTTGATTCGAGAAACTGCTCTAAGCGTGTATTTTTCATGCAATGTTTGATACCGCACGGCGAATGAGAGAAAAAAAAACTCAGCATTTCCCGGAAACTTAGATGCACACGGCAGGTAGCGTCAGAAAGCCGCGTGTGTTATTCCGGTCACTAAATGTGGCGAAAATCCTACATGAGGTAAAAGTTTGGTTGTTGTGCTAACATGTTTACACTCGGTGCAATAGTTAACTTAGTTCGATACGAACAAACTGAGTAAACAAAGAGCACTGGTCGCTCACTTACCAAATCTGTAGAGACAGGACAATCAACAGCAACTAGAGCCGCGTTTTTATTAAGAGGAGACTAAAGCAAATCAGGATCTCAGCGTTTGCAGATGAGAACAGCTCTCAGGTAACAATGTTCCTCCTTAGACACGTAAGTTATTGTTGTCGAGCGTCGCGTACACTATTAATCCACACGTGACTCCAGCTGAGCTCTCACAGAGAGAAAATGAAAACAAAACTTAACGGCAGCAAACTATAAAAGCAACACTTCACGCTTGTTTTGCCAACACAACGTGGCGTGTCTGTCGTCTAAACACTGTGACAGTAATGAATTAATGAAGTTGCACAATAGAGCGCGCTCATTGGTTTGACCCAAGCCTTACTCATGCATTAATGCATCAGACTGTAAGACGTAATAACTCTGGCACATACGTCCAGTCTGCACGCTGGAATACACGCTATTATGTCATGGCCGTGACGCAGCTTCAAAAATTAGTTTCAAACAGGAAGTACGAATTTGCTTGAAATAACACAAAAACAACCAATTTACACTTTTTAGTGAAATATATGTGTCCTAATAGTGTTTTTAGCAGTGTGGGACACATATACGACTGTCAACAGCTCAAAAAATGTGTTTTGGTGTTTCGTGACCCTTTAACTATCAACACACCTTCTGCCATCACGATAGGGAATGTGATATATACTATATATACAGTTGAAGTCAAAAGGATTCTGCCTCCTGAGGTTTTTGTTTCTTTATCAAATATAACAGAGCAAGAAAACTGACTTGAGAATGAATTGAAATTGACAATGACTTACCTAATTAACCTAATTAAGCTTTTAAATGTCACTTTAAGCTGAATACTAGTGTCTTGAAAAATATCTAGTCAAATATTATATACTGTCATCATGGCAAAGATATCTACATTAATTTATCCACCACAAAAACGATTGTCATTTAACAAGACATCTACCCAATTTCTTCAAAAAATAATAATGATAACTTAAATATTATTATTTTGCATGTGTTTGTGTGTGAGTGCGTGCATGCGTGCATGTGTGTGTGTGAGCGTCAAGCACTGACATGAGCTGCTGCAGCATCAGAACAGAGCTCATTAATATTTACAACCAGGCCTTCACATTAACACCCGCCAAATGCGGTTAGATTTTAGCTTTGGCGGGTTAGACAGCCGCTCCCACTAGCCACTTTGGCTGGTTGAGAATAAATTTTAAATTGTGGTATTCTCAAAAGCAGGGTTCGAATATAAGGATGACTCAATATGCGTGCAAATGTGATCTTAAAATCGAGAAACAACACGACTAACAAAAATAATTGCCTTCACACGAGCAATAGAAAGCAGGTGAATACCGAATGAAAGGATGATCAGTCGCGCAAACAGCTGATGCGATGCGGGCGACTATTTAAAGCACGTGTGCACTCCTGTTTTCTTGCTTATAGCAACCGCGCCTGAAACGCAACTGTGACCGGTTCTCTTTCATAAAATGATGACAAAAAGTTAAGCTAAAGCACCCACAGTCTTGCTGCTTTCAAGAGCTCCAAATGTGTCTTTTGGACAGATTTTTAAGTGAAGTTTATTTATAAACAAATTTTGAGAGGATCACATGCTTATGATTGCTCACAGCTGTTCCAACTTTAGCTAATGACTAATTGTCCTATCAGACGAATCCTAACTCATTATAAATAACCAGACTTTTCTCATCTCAATATCTTCATCTTGAAGAAACCCCACACCCCCACCCCCTCCCCTCCCTCCCACCCAACCCGTCTTTCCCTCTTTTCAAACGGGCGACACGGTGGCCGGTGATTAGCGTTGTTGCCTCACAGCAAGAATGCACCTGGTTTAATTCCCTTCCAAACCAGGCGACATTTCTGTGCGGAGTTTTGCTCGTTCCCCCCGTGATCACGTGGGTTTCCTCTGGTTTCCTCCCAGAGTTCAGAAACAAGCACCCTAAACAATTAATCCAAAATATTTTAGCCAAACTCTGAGTACACCTTTCAGCATCTATATATGACACTTAGCTACAATAAGCAGGAGGGGGAGTGATCGAGATCTACCTGAGCTCAAACTCCCCTCTCGCCATGCAACGGGAGGGAGCCCAGGGCTCGAGGATCTTATAAGCTCAGGGCTCTCTCCTATCAATCATCAGCTAAGTGTGAACTCTTAAATTGGCCTTAACCATGTGATCATCCTTTCATTATCACACAATAGCTATGTTTTTCACCTGCTATCTTTTGCTTACGGTTATTTTTGTTTATATGATTTAATTATAATTTTTTTACAACAACATTGCTTTAATATGTGATGAACTCTCCATTTATGTGTTAACTGGTGAACTGAGAGACCATTAGCGAGGACAGATGACTGTGCATATTTTTAATACATGACAAAAAGTCAATTGTTTTTATTAGTTTTTTTGTTTTTTATTTTTTAAGAAATCATTTGTTAAATGAAAAGTATACTATACAGCTATATTTAGCTTATTTTGACACATTTAAAATTTGTGGCAGAGAAATTATTATTGTTTGGTGTGGTCAGAGATAAATTTGGTAAATCTTTAATTTTGAGTTCTGAAAATTCATGTGAAATAAAAACTATTTGTAATACAACACTATGAAACCAGGACACATTTGCTCAAACACGACACACAAAATGTGAAATGAATGAGGAGGCATATGGACAAAACACTAAATCTAAATCAAGTAGTTTTAGCATGTCAAAGTCATATTTATGCATATAAAAAATATTTTCCCAACAACAAAATTGTGGCTAGTGAAAATTCAGTGGCTAGTAACTTTGGAAAACTACTAGCCACTGTGGCTGGTGATCAAAAAATTTAATGTCAAGCCCTGTTTACAACCCTTCCAAATATGGTCAAAAGCAAAGAAAAGAAAAATAGGAAACACTAGGGCTGTTCGACTATGGGAAAACTGATTATTTTGGTCATAATTGTTTTCACGATTATTCAAAACGATTTTCAGTTGAAGTCAACATTTTTCAAATTATTAAATCCATTATGTTCTGAAATGGGTTAAAAAAAAAATCTTCTTTTCGTTAAACAGAAATTGGGGGAAAATATAAAGGGCCGCTAATAATTCTGACTTCAACTGTAAATATTCAGTTATTTTCCTCAATGTATACAAGGAAAGGGAAATAAACACAATAGAATAAAAACAATAGAATACAAATATAAAACAAACTATGCTTCAAGCATCTTTACTGTAAAAAAACTTTAATTATAGCTACAAAAGTCCTTCAGTCAAGAGCAGTGAGGGATTTTCTCCTTTTGTTGTTTGATTATTAATCATAACAACAGTCGGAAGCAGGAATTTTACACACAGTCACTTTAAGAGCACTGCAGCTTTGATTAATGGTTTCTCTTTGAGATGTCTTTTGATCCTCAACTCGTTTGTTCATTACACAAATGATGATTAATATGAATGATCACTAAACACAGTGTTTGACTCAAATTTGCATGTATTTGACCATTAAAGCGCTCAAATTAAGATGATTAGATGTATATGCTTTGCTCGTCTCTGACTATGAGCGCACACACACACACACACACAACAACATGCATTCTCTTTCGTGCTTTTAAAAACATGAATGATTCGAATGTACATCAATGAATGATGCGCATCCCGTGTGCAAACGTTACATTACAGTATATGCTTTTAGTAATTTTCACGTAAAACTGAGCTTTGCAGAGCAACAAATGTGTACAACTGGAAAGGGGTGGTATATGACATTTGATATGAGAAGCACATTTTGTTGTAGATAACGGTACGCACCAGTGAAGAAATCGCTTTGGTTGGAACTCTGGCAACCAGACAGACTCCTAATGGTATATAGAGATCCTCTTCTGACCGGCAAACTGATTTACCACGAATCTTCCTCCTAGACACACAAAAAACAGAAGAACAATCAATAATACTTATGAGCAGTTACACACAAACACACACACACACACACAGTATAATTATAGTACACAGTTTAACGTATAACAAGTACAGTTGAAGTCAAAATTATTTGCTCTCTTGTGATTTTTTTTTTTGTTTAACAGAGCAAGGAATTTTTTACAGTATTTCCTAAAATAGTTTTTATTCTGAAAAAAGTCTTATTTATTTATTTACTTATCTTATTTGTTTTATTTCGGCTACAATAAAAGCAGTTTTAAAGTTTTTTTTAAACCATTATTTTATTATATATTATTTTTTGACGTGTTTGGCATGATTTGTTGCTATTTTACCTGGTCATCTCCCAGCCTGACCAGCTAAGACCAGGCTGGAAATTGCTGGAAACCAGTCTGGAAATGGCTAAAACCCCTCTACAACCAGCCTGGTTGACCAGCTAAAGCCAGCCAACCAGCCTAGGCTGGTTTAAGCAGTTTTTTTCAGTAGGGGGGTGCCCAAACTTGGTCCAGGAAGGCCGATGTCTAGGGGAGTTTAGTTCCAACAATAATCCAACACACCTGAACTAGCTAATCAACCTCTTACTAGATAAACTAGGAACTTCTAGGTAGGTGTGTTGAAGCAAGTTGGAGCTAAACTATGCAGGACACCAAACCTCCAGGACTGAGTTTGGACACCCCTGGTCAAAAGGGAACGTAAAAAACAGCGGAGGTCTCATCTTGTAAGGTTTTTAAGTGATTGATGCATGAAATGTGTCACAAAAAGCTCCTCCATGTTTAGATTTGCTTTCAGAGCATTCATTTTTATGAAGGTTTCCTAGCAATTTAATAATTTTGCAGTGGGGATGCATATTATTTTGTCTATTTGTAATATTAAAAAAACTGCTGTATTTTACAACTGTTTAAATACTTTTTAGTATTTATATCTGCTTTACTTGAACAATTCAAAACAAGCTTTTTTACTTAGTCTTGTTTCTAGTCCAAATATCAAACTTTTTAAATCAAGCAACATTTTGTAGACAAGTAAAAATACTGTCTTGTTTTCTTGTCTTTCTTTAAAACAAGCTTAAAAAATCTGCCAATGGGGTAACAAGGGGTAGAAAGAAAACAAGATTATTTATTTATAACCTTGATTTTAAAGTGTCTTCAGTGTCATTTTCCTTCTGTGTCAGAGAGAGACACTTGTCTCAAGAAAAAAAATAATAATAATGTTCCCAACACCAAATGGTGCATAAAGAGCTTTCAGAAAGAAACTTACTCAAAAAGACCCCTGATGGAGCTGATGATGCGGGGAGACGTAGCTGAAGCAGACCTGAAAGAGTAAAACAACTACTAGTTCAGCGTTTTACCACCTGTTTACATCTGGAATAAGAATGTTTTTACATCAATCTAATCACGTGTATGACACTTAATGTGCCCTAAAACATTTTGTACAAACAGGAAAAACAGATGGACGTCACTGATTACACATCTGTTTTGTGTTTAACAGAAGAAAGAAACACATACAGACTTAAAACAACTAAAGGGTGGGTCATTAAAGACATTCATTCATTCATTCATTTTCTTTTCAGCTTAGTCCCTTTATTAATCTGGGGTCGCCACAGCGGAATGAACCGCCAACTTATCCAGCAAGTTTTATGCAGCGGATGCCCTTCCAGCTGCAACCCATCACTGAGAAACATCCATACACTCTCATTTACACACATACACTATAGACAATTTAGCTTACCCAATTCACCTATACTGCATGTTTTTGGACTTGTGGAGAAAACCAGAGCAAACCCATGCCAACACAGGGAGAACATCCAAACTCCACACAGAAATGCCAACTGATTTAGCCGAGGTTTGAACCAGCGACCTTCTTGCTGTGAGGCGATTGTGCTACCCACTGTGCTGCCCTGATTAAAGACATATCTTTCATTTTTGGGTGAACTATTCCTTTAAGTTCACTTCATTTTCATAATTATGCATATAGTAGTCATTTATTCACTTTTCAAGTCAGCTAATCGCTTTAAAAGCAACAGCTCACTTTGTACCATATAGACTGGTAGTCATTAAGGTCAGGAATTTTGTTTAAAAACTTTAATTAGAATACAGATTGAAATGAAAGCTTCGTATTTTTCCTATAATGTAACAACAGTAGGCCTAATACAGCATATGGTTGTTACACACATGTCAGAGCCAACAACATTCACTGTAACGTATTAGGGTTGTTTAAACCCAACGCTGAGTAATACATACATTCATTTTCTTTTCATTTCCTTTATTAATCTGGGGTCACCACAGCGGAATGAACCGCCAACTCATCCAACATATAACTCAGCTGAGGCTCGAACTAGCGACCTTCTTGCTGTAGAGCAGGGGTGTCAAACTCAATTCCTGCAGGGCCGAAGCCCTGCACAGTTTAGTTCCAACCCTGCTCCAACACACTTACCTGTAGGTTTCAAACAAGCCTGAAGGACTCAATTAGTTTGATCAGGTGTGTTTAATTAGGGTTGGAACTAAACTGTGCAGAGCTGCGGCCCTTTTGGAACTGAGTTTGACACCTGTGCTGTAGGGCAAACGTGCTAACCACTGCGCCACCGTGCAGCCACTGATTAACACAGTAAAACCAAATTATTTGGTTAAAATTTTAACCCAACAGGTTATTAGACCTAACTGGGTAAACTGCCACCCTATGTAAAGTGAAAACAACCCAGAATGTATTAAAGTCTACAGTCTCTCTCTATAAATCTGGGTTGCCAAGTTCGTGGTTTTCCTACAGAACTGGCCTACTTTTAACCACTTGCTGTGGGTTGGGTTGGTTGTTTTGTTTTCTGTCCGCGAAATTACATTTATATGGTTGCATCGAAATGTTTACCTCTGATATTTTTTTTTCTACCAACTGCATATATGTTGATATATTGCATTAATTACATTTATATGGTTGCATCGAAATGTTTTACTCTGCTATATTTATTCCATATAAATATATATATATATATATATATATATATATATATATATATATATATATATATATATATATATATATATATATATATATATATATATATGAGCAATATCACATGAGTAGCAGTGCGATATGGCTGTATATCGGCACTGGTGGAAGGCGTGCGTTTAGTGCCCCCACCAGTGCCGATATACAGCCATATCGCACTGCTACGAGTGTGATATTGCGTTTATACAACAGTTTGACGGCATAATTGTGTATATAAAAACAAAATCAAACATGGAGAGTCTCAAAAACCCTTTTGTATGAGGAACTACTTTCTTCCGCCTTGGATTGAAATCATAAGCTGACAGTTAAACAGCTGAGCACGCATCTTTTAAACTTTAAATCTGTAGTGTCTGCTTTTTGCTGGTTGTTTGTGGGCGGAGTAATACACAAAGGGTAAAGAGGCTTTACGGGTGCTGATAATTCTTAAATATATCACAGCTATCAGCCAATCAGATTCAAGAACCAGACAGAACTGTTGTATAAATATATATATAAAATAAATCAGTTATTAGAGATGAGTTATAATTATTATATATATATTTATATATTTATATATTTATATATATATATATATATATATATATATATATATATATATATATATATATATATATATATATATATATATATATATATATACTGTATATATATATATATATATATATATATATATATATATATATATATATATATATATATATATATATATATATATAAAACATAAATAATAATTATAACTCATCTCTAATAATTGATTTATTTTATCTTTGCCATGATGACAGTAAATAATATTTGACTAGATATTTTTCAAGACACTTCTATACAGTTTAAAGAGACATTTAAAGGCTTAACTAGGTTAATTAGGTCAACTAGGCAGGTTAGGGAAATTAGGCAAGTTATTGAATAATGATGGTTTGTTATGTAGACAGTAAAAAAATAGCTTCAAGGAGCTAATAATTTTGCAAACAGTGGTATACCTTGAAAACGGTCAACTTTTTAAACTCTAGGAGACTTGTAAAAAGAGCCTTTTAAAAAAATGTCGTGTTCAAAATCAAAAGGTTTACTCACTTAAAATACAGTCAACCAATCGCTATAAAAGCAATGGGTTTATTCACTTTTTAAGTAAAGCAAAATAATTGCTCCTACAGAGTACATATATTTTAATGATGACGATTTATTTCCATTTCTCATTTTTATCCTCACCTTTTGATTCTTAAAATCAACACTCAAAGTAAAATTTCAAAAGATTTATTAAGAAACTCTTAAGAAGCTTTAGAAACTAAAGATATACTATCTTCAGTACAAACCAAATTACCCTGATAATGATCAGTTATCATTAATACCAGATGGAAACACTAGCGATTTGATCACTGTGAAATGCATGTTAATACCAGGCGGTCAAAGTGAACGATAGATCAAACTGAACGTAAAAAAATAAATAAATAAATAAATAAAATGAATCACTGAAGTAATGGTGCATAAATGCCACAACTGTCACCTAAACAGCGGCCCGTGGGATCTTTCCAACCTCTCTGCAGTTTCACATTGTGGAGATGACGGGTTGGGAGGTGAAACATTTCCAGACTCTCTGACAGGTAAAAGCAAAACCATTCATGAAACAAAGATGAACAAAAGCACACACGAACAATCAATGACATGATCCAGTCGTCTGATATTATAAAACTCTACATCACTTTGCTTTCTTTTGTTAAACTCAAACAATTACATGACATTTCTCCATTTGAGCTTCACAGAAAATATTGAGTTAAACAGGATTCGATTGGAAGTCACATTTAAGCTGACGTATCAGTTTATGAAGTTGTTACTTACTCATTAATATTGACATTCTTATTGGCAGCCTCCTGAAGCTCTTTGTGAATGCTGGCCTCTCTGGCTCTAAGAAATGAAATGGTAGAGATGTTGTGTTTAGGGAATGGCCATCATTTGAGACAAGGGGAAAAGCCCTACAAATTATTTGCCAATTCAATACCGCGGGCTCTGGCAGAAAAAGTGAACTTTGAAATACGGTTTTCGTTTAACAAAACACTAATTCATTAACTACGTTAACCATCTTCTATATCACTGAATTTAAACAAACAATCTGCTGTTTGGCACGGCCTTGCTGTTCTTTATGCCGCTCAAACTACTAAAGGGAAATTATTAAGCTGATGTCTTGTTATTCCAAGTCTTAGTTCGCTTAATAATAGCATTGTAATAATCACACATTTCATATATTTCATATACATTTTACATACTGTTGAAGTATTATAAGCTTGTGACTCTGTGTGGAGTTTGCATGTTCTCCCTGTGTTCGTGTGGGTTTTCTCTGGGTCCTCCGGTTTCCCCCACAGTCCAAAGACATGCGGTACAAGTGAATTGGTTAGGCTAAATTGTCCGTAGTGTATGAGTGTGAATAAGTGTATATGGATGTTTCCCAGAGATGGGTTGCAGCTGGAAAACATATGCTAGATAAGTTGGCGGTTTATTCTGCTGTGGCGACCCCAGATTAATAAAGGCCAAAAGGAAAATGAATGAATGAATAATATAATTTGACATTACTTAAAATCCGCTTTGGCATCAAAACTTAAACAAGTGAGTTTAACTTACTCATTGAGCAGCAAAAAAACTTTAATTATTATTTTAAGTTCTCTGAACTTAACATTTTAATTTGTTAAAACGATTCACCACACTGTAAACCCTAATAAGTTATGCTACACAAATGATTTGAGGAAAGTGATTCCCACAGTTCATTTGATTAATGGGAAATCAACAACTCAATTAAACGAGTTGAACAAATGTGGTCTCTTCATTGAATTAACCTAAATGTTTAAGTACAGATAACTTAAAATGGCTAATAGATAAACTTCACATTTTTTAGCTTTTATATTCTTTACTTGCATTATATAATTTGTTTTACATAAACCTTAATCTTACATTGCTTAAGTAAAAGTAACCTTCTATTTTGTAACAGCAAGCTCATTTTAAACAGAGACATGGTGGATCATTTAAACAAGGTTCAGAGAACTGAAAATATGAATTAAAAATTATTATGCTGTCTAATGAGTAGGTTAAACACATTTTAATTTTAAGTTTTGATTTAACTTGGTATTTTAAGTTATATATACAGTATGTATATATATATATATATATATATATATATATATATAAATCAGAGGTCGGGTTAGACTTTCTCATTGTCCATCATTTTGACGGAGAGGGTTGTAAAACTTCAGTCTTAACCTGTTATTGACTGTCATTTCATTTGAATATTTTCTAATCACTTTTTTTCATTTATATTTTACTAATGAACTTGCACTACGAGCATATAGGCTAAATTATTTATTTATTTGACAAACTAACTAAAACTCCTATTTGCCTTAACTCATATCTTCCTCCTGCGTCAACCTAAACTGGGTGCTTGCCTGTGCGTAATCAAGCGCATCAAGGGAGACTGATGCAGAGGGAATTGTCAATAATTGCTGTACGTGTCTTTGCCTCGGAAAGTCGACTTCTCCTGACAGTTTTAATTTTGTTCTGGCGGTTGAACCCACATTCTGCTGCCACACTGGAGACCAGAATTACTAGAACCACTTCAGCCAGCGTTTTGTAGTTACTTCTCGTAAGGAAGTGATCAGACATTTGCTGGATTCTCTTAATTTGGGATTTTCCGATCCTGCAAGCACTTGTTTCACAGGGAAAAAATACTACAGCACGCGTTCCTTCTGCACCTGCGTTCGGTAGTGCTCAGCTCACAACGCACTCCAAAGCACCTGACCTCCTTGCTGCCACTAGGTTGGCCCGTAACAGCTGTCGGCGACTGAGGATTTTTGTCTGTTTGTTCTTCATCGTCCGCTGCATCACGTCCTCTTTTTCACCTTTATTATTAATATCACAACTATTTGGCCATATAAACTTCTCACGCTCAGCTGCTGTGAGATTTTTGCAACTACACAGCGGTGACAAGAGGAGACAAAACAAGGACAATCGCCATCAGCTGGACAGGAGTGGGAATTACAGTTAGCAACAAAAAATGACGGATCACCTTCTGATTTTAGGCTGATTTATACTTCTGCGTCAAACGCCGGCGTATGCTACGACGCTGATGCATAGCCCTTCGCCCGTCGCTGACGTGCACCTCTCAAAAAATTTAACTACGCGTCAAAACGACGCGTAGCGCAAGCTCTGTGATTGGTCGGCTTGGTAGTACTGACGACTCTGGGCAGGACCAAGAGCCGCGTGAATGGTGCGAGCCTGATGGAGCGATTGTTTACAAGTGTGGAGTCCCGTGAAGGAGCTCCGGATGGAAAGTTTTGTTTTGTGTTTACCTCATAGTTAAAGTTGTTGCATGTACGCCGGTTCCTGCCTCAAAATGAGTGAGTTTGAGCCACTTGTACATCCCGGAAGTGTTCAGGAAAAGCAAAACAGCAGCGAAGAAACTCGACACAGAGGAACATTTACTCCTCACTGCCCTCTAGCGTTTCGGAAGTGTTAATTCAGACCAACAGAGACAGCGCGCAGAAGTATAAATGCACAGCTACGCGCGTTGTATGCGCCTTGGGTTACGCCGGTCACTTGACGCAGAAGTATAAGCCAGGCTTTTTCCATCACTGCTGTAAAAAATCTGTCAATGACGGAAAATATTCGGTTAATGTGACCTCTGATATATAGTATATATATATATAAATAAATATATATATATATATATATATATATATATATATATATATATATATATATATATATATATATATATATATATATATATGTATATAAACTTAATATCTTTAGTATTGACAACAGTGAGGTTTACTTTGTTACACTTGATGTCATAATTTGGGCTCTTGGGTATATTTTTATTTAACATTTTTGCTTATAAAAGAAATTTCTAACGTATGGGAATCAGAATAAGCCTTTTTCATCTTTGACACACTTGTGTCCCATCTGACCTCACTCTCTTCTCATTGCGGTGGTTCATGCGGGCAGCAGCCTGCTGCTTTGGTCGGATCATGTTCTCCAGGATGTCTGCGCTGTGGAGTTTCTCCTGCCGGTATGTTTTCTCCATATTCTGGTGCTGCTCCAGGAGAGAGTCATATTTTTGTTTGAGGAGTCGGTTTCCAGTCTGCACCTCCGTCACGCGCTCCTGAAGCTCGCTGTGTTCTGATGCCATAATACTAAGATGGTTTTGAACCTCAAACAACCTAGATTAAAGAAGAAAAGATCAAAAACAGCTAAATATATATTGTGCCAGATCTGCAATAAAAGGTTTACTCTTTTACAACATCTCTGACATTCAAGAATTAGATTAGCCACATTATGGATTCCATTGTGAAGAGCTAGACTAAGATAAAAGTCTGGTTATTAAAACTCAATTTTAGGAAATGGCTCCTGCAATTAAATTTATTTATTTATGTTTGTCTTTTGCAGGCCATTGAGATCCACAGTTTAGGTGCAACCTTAATCAAACTTACCTGTACAAATTAAGCATCTTCCAGATTACTAGAAGAATTGATTTTGCTAAAGCTAAGCTAAGTAAGAAAAGCATTTTTTTTTTGGTAAATGTCACCTGAAGTCATTTGTCAAATACAGTTGAAGTCAGAATTATTAGCCCCCCTTTGATTTTTTTTTCTTTTTTAAATATTTCCTAAATAATGTTAAACAGAGCAAGGACATTTTCACAGTATGTCTGATAATATTTTTTCTTCTGGAGAAAATCTTATTTGTTTTATTTCGGCTAGAATAAAAGCAGTTTTTTATATTTTTTTAAAAAAACATTTTAAGGCCAAAATTATTAGCCCCTTTAAGCTAAATATTTTTGATAGTCTACAGAACAAACCATTGTTATACAATGACTTGCCTAATTACCCTAACCTGCCTAATTAACCAAGTTAACTCTTTAAATGTCACTTTAAGCTGTATAGAAGTGTCTTGAAAAATATCTAGTCAAAGATTATTTACTGTCATCATGGCAAAGATAAAATAATAAATCAGTTATTAGAGATGAGTTATTAAAACTATTATTTTTAGAAATGTGTTGAATAAATCTTCTCTCTGTTAAACAGAAATTGGGGGAAAAATAAATGGGGGGGGGGCTTATAATTCTGTTACAATTGTTACAGTACATATAATTTATAATTGCTTGACATTACAGCCGCCCTTATCAATGTAAAATGCATTCGAACAAACATCTGGTGCTGGATTTCTAAACATGAGTAATCTGAAACTGGCATAACTTTAAATCAAATGAAACAAACACAAGTTATATATTTAAAAAGAAATACTTGCATTTAAGACAAAAAGATACATCTTTTAAATGCAATTTTGATGCTTTGTAAAGCAGTCCGGAGTTCCCCTTACTCCGTCTGGGATATTCCCTTCATATATAAAACTAATTAATTTCGCTGTTGTCTCTTCTGAAGCTGTGATTCTTTGTGAAGACACACATGAGCCTTTAAAGGTACATCCAAACACACAGCAGAGAAACAAAATGCAGCATTGTCAGTGTCTTTGCTATCTGTTTACAATAAGGGGCGGGAGCAAGGCGGTGTTTTCTCAGAAGTGGGCAAGTGTAACGCAAACCCAAACCCTAATCCTAACTAGCTGGTTAAATCTAAACAGGCACAAACTTGAAACAGGTCAATTGTGATGCATAAATACACTCAGACAGTTTTAAAAAACAGGTTGTATATTTTCCTTATAACTTGACTGAGCTGGCAGACACAACAGAAACCCAAGTAAACACACACAAAAGAAAACTACAAATGAAAACATGTAACCCATTTTAACCTATAAACATATAATTGATTGTTGGGGTTGTAGTTTAAACATCAGAATTTTTTTATTTACTATAGTATAGTATAGTATAGTATAGTATAGTATAGTATAGTATAGTACTATTTACTTAACTTTCTAAACTTCTACAGTGAGGTGACATGGTGGCTTAGTGGTTACCACTGTCACCTCACAGCAAGAAGATTACTAGTTCGAGTCTCAACTGGGTCAGTTCGCATTTTTGTGTGGAGTTTGCATGTTCTCCCAGTGTTTGCGTGGGTTTTCCCTACAGTCCAAACACATGCGCTATAGGTGAATTGAATAAACTAAATTGGCCATAATGTGTATGTGTGAATGTCAGTGTATGGGTGTTTCCCAGTGTTGGGTTGCAGCTGGAAGAGCATCCGCTGTGGAAAACATATGCTGGATAAGTTAGCGGTTCACTCCGCTGTGGAATAAAGGGACTAAGCAGAAGAAAAAAGAATGAATGAATGTCTAAAGCAGGGGTTCTCAAACTTTTTCACTGCGGGGTCCACTTCTTTGTCCGATCAGTTTTTGAAGGCCACCTGTCTGACATTTAGTTTAAAATGTTTGTATGAAATGCTCATTTAAAACTTTATTTATTAACAAATAATATAATATATTATATAATATAAAATTTTGTTATATTATTATAACAAACATATATTATACGTTTGTTGTGTCTTCTAATACTTTTCAATACCAGCATTTTATAAAAAAATATATTTACATTTAATTATATATAAAGCGAAAACTATATTATATACAATTTGATGTATTTATTTTTTTTAAAACATACACAGATTTAAAGAGAACCGCAGGTCAACGGGGATATTGCAAAAGACCAGCTTCTGCTTTAAACTGGACTGACTGAATATCTACTATTAAATATCTACTATTCACAAATGTAAAATACAGTAAAACACCCTAAAGCTATTGAAACATGTTGATCTGATGGCGGTTGAGTTTGCACCAGGATATTATTTGGAGATTGCTGACAGGAACAGTGAACAGTTCCGCCACAGCTCATATGCAAGTTTATTATACACTCTATGGCAGAAAAACCATTGAGCCTCGCTAGATCCTCCTGTATGGGCGTGCATCCATTGTAAAACACTCACAGAACATTAATTTGGACAACTATGCGGTTATATGAAATAGTTTACACAAAAATACACAAAGAGAGACATTCACTTTCACTTCACGCATAGTTTGTGAATGAACAGACTGACGTGTACCAGTTGCAGAGGCTGCTTTTGCGCTGAGTTTGAAGTAATCAGTCAGAGAACAGGAGAAAGTGCATTACTTCTATCATTTTAATATATTATAATGCAAACAAAAAAATTATAGTATAAAACATTTTAGATTGAGAGTTATTTTTAATCTCGCAGCCCACCTGCAGGATCGAAAGCCAAAGAGAACAAATCTCTCTGACGGAAAACCAAAACTGCCAGAATATTTATAGTTTTTCCATTATTATATGACTTTTCTTTATTACCATATTAGAAATTGGCATAATGGCCACAATGACATACTGGACACCATCTTTGGTCTATCCTCAATGAACAGCTAATAGAGTGATTTCACTGACAAATATAATAATGACGTTATAGATTTACTGAGCTCAAACTGATTATGGCATGAAACGTTACATTTTTTAACACAAGCAGCTCACAAATCACTCAGTTCACTAGTTACTATACTATATATACTATATCTACAGGGCTTGAAATTGCGACCATTTTGGACGCATATGCGCCCGAAATTTTAGCTATGCGACCTTGAAATATATTTGGGAGCATTTCTGCGAGTGTTTAAAATTGTAGTGTGCGACCAGTTTTTACTGCAAAATGTTCAGCACATGCGCGGATTCGGGACACATTCACGCAGAATGCATCTCTAAGCTTTTTGTCTGCACTTGAAACGCGAAACGCAGCGCTCGGGGAATGGTTTAAAACAGTTGTCATGTCAACTTGCTGCAGTAAACAAATCCAAGTCCGTAATGCTTGCCCCGCTTTTGCGCTCTTCACTGAAAAAAATAATTCAGAGATGTTTCCTTGGATTTACTCAATTTGTTTACGTTAAGGGGTTGTAAACAATTTATTTGTGTTGAATTTAAACAAACAAATTAAGTTGAACATTATTAAACTTAATTTGTTTGTTTAAATTCAACACAAATAAATTGTTTGCAACAGTTCTGCATGCAACACTTTTTTCAGTGCTCTTATTGGCTCACCACTGCTCTAGCAATGAACGCGAATGATTGGTTAATATCAGCTGTCAATCACTCAGTGCCTTATGGCTTCGGATGACAGAGAGAGCTACTACCGCGAAAAATTGTAAAGCGCTGAAGATGAAAATGAAGATAACATAACACTTGACAGATTTTGTTTTAGAAACCATGGCATCTACAATTACAAATAATGACACAGCTTACTAGTTATACCGTTAACACGTTAATTCAAGCAGTGCATGCAGGGCCGGTGAGCGCTCCGTGTAAGCTTTGGTCACTCAGTTCTGTTATAAAAATCTATTTTCTTGTGATAACGGGATTTTGTTGAGACATATTTTCCTCACGCTTGCATATAACGTTATGTATGATTTTTTTTGCTTGTTAGTTTGATTAGTGTTGATTTCAAATACAATCAATATGTTTGTATAAAACTTGTAGTAACGGTGCTCATAATTGGTGGGTGCGACTAAATTTTGGCTGATGCGCCAACATTTTTAAAGTTAGGAGCACCGGTGCTACCAAGCAAAAAAGTTTATTTCGAGCCCTGATCTACATTCATAGTATCTGAAAAAAACTGTAGGCAACAATAGTAATGAACGCTTTACTAAGCCATGAGGCAGTGAGAGAAAATATAAACGGCAGTAGGTCATGTGATAATGATAGCACTGCAGATGTGGCACATTCAAAATTTCATTCATATCTATATTAATATTATATAGAACCAGAGACGTAAATTTGGGCAGTTTTGGGGAGTAATAAACCTGCACCCTGGTCTGTAGAGTATACAAAGTTAAACAAAGTTGTTGTAATGTTCTTTGTGCACAAAAGTATACTTGGAGCTGTTTTTGGTTCCATTGCTGTCTATGGAGGATGAGAGAGCACTCGGGTTTCATCTAAAACATCTTCATTTGTGTTTTGAAGATGAACCAAGGTCTCAGGGCATTGGAACAATAAGACTTATTTTGGTCACACTTTACAATAAGGTTCATTATTTAATGTTAATTAATGCATTTACTAACATGAACAAACAATGAACAGTACATTTACCACTGTATTTGTTCATGTTAGTTAACGTTAGTTAATGAAAATACAGTTGTTCATTGTTAGTTCATGTTAACTCATGGTGCATGAACTAATGTTAACAAGCATGGACTTGAATGTTAATAATGCATTAGTAAATGTTCAATTATGATTAATAAATGCTGTACATGTGTTGTTCATGATTAGTTCATGTTAGTAAATGCATTAACTAATGAACCTTATTGTAAAGTGTTACCCTTATTTTTTGGTGAATTAACCCTTTAAAACACATTTTGCACAGATGCACCATTTGTGTTAGCGCCACTACTTACACAGTTATTTAAAATATAAAACAACGTTATTTAAAACTATGATTTTCATTCTTATTTTAGAGGGTCCTGTCCTCACCAATCATTTTTTTAAAGGCCACCTATAGTGAAAAATCTACTTTTTAAGCTGTTTGGACGGACATATGTGTATATATAGTGTATAGAACATCATATTGGGGTGAAATAAACACACCCAGTCCTTTTTTTTCAATTTAACAACATAAAAACGGTGGACGAATCGGAGCGGTTTTTAGACTGACCGCCACTTGACGTAGGAGTGCGGTCCCCCTGCCCACCTAATTGATTGACAGGTGTTGCATTAACATGTACTGATAGTCATGTGTATATATACGGGAATAAAAGGTCTGTTCTGTTCGCTAGGATCATCAATCGTCATCAAATGTGATCAAGAGTGAGTTTCACATGTTTAAAATGTTTTAAAACCGTGTATGTGTGTAATGAAGTACAGCGATTTACTTCAGTTTTACTTCATTAGCACAGCCGCGTGTCAGAACAATTATAAAGGAAGACGCTTCAATCCCGGTTTGTGGACATTAAATCAGGTTTCTAATAAAACTAGGATCTAGTAAAAGATATGATGAAAAATCTGATGGGTGTTTTGAGCTGAAGCATTACATATACATTCTGGAGACGCAAAACACTTATATTAAATCTGAAAAAAGGGTAACCTAGGTGCCCTATAAATGGTCAAATGCAGTGCCTTCAAATGTAGTACCTCGGTATGAGAAAAATTATTTAAATGTATTAGCCAAGAAATAAGATTAAAAAGCATTAAATAATCATAATATGGCCCCTTTAAAAGGGTGATGGTGTTTGAGGTTTCCTGTTTGACTTTTACAGTATGCCATGAGAGAAGGTTTACTTGTTATGCTGTTCATCCAGTGTCACTTCCTTCATCTGGACTCTCTGCTGCAGTTCCACCACTTGGTATGCAAGCTGAAGGAACAAAAACAACCGTCTTAGCCAAAAGAAAAAATACCATTTGAATGAAAACAGCTTTGATGGCAAAATTTAGACTCTGCAGCAGCTTATAATATGAGCATGATAGATTTAATGTGCTATAATAGCTGCAGTATATAGGGGTCAGAGGACTTTCGTGTCGATAAAGAGCAGGTTTGATCACATACTTTGATCTTAAGACAGCTTCTACACAGTTTTAGGAGTGAAAACCGGTTTTACTCGATCATATTCCTAGTGAACAGCAGACAATTTATTTTTTGCCCAAATAATGTGCAAAGAAAATCATGTCAGACTTTATCTCATGCTCTTTTCAGGTCTTTCAGGTTTAGGTTTTGCTTGTTGGTTTTGACTGGCTGCTAACAAGGCGAGATAAAAGCAGGCCTACTTGTAAACCTGGCTGCCGAAGCAGGTCACAACTTGCACCATAAAATTGAGTTTGTTATATAAAGGTTCAATAGTAATCCAATCGGTCCAGCTGCTTTCCTTATAGGAGAGGCTGATTCTGTTTTTCCCACATTGTTTCCTACCTCACCGGTGGTGGTCTTTAGGGAGGCCAGCGAATCTTCCGATGAGGGAACTGGTGAGGTCCTGCACATGTAGAAAAACAAGCAGTTTGAAATCAAGAGTATGTACAAAATCATACAGAGAAATTTAGTTTTAAAAATATAAAAAGTGATAGCTAACATTTTAGAATATTTCCTCATTTTCCTCAAGGAGATTTGTATTTCTTTTAGTTCGGCTTGAATATTAGCAGAACATTTTTATTTAATGTTTATATAAACGTTCAAAAATGCTGGGTTCCACACAATCGATTTGTGTTGCGACAACATGAAGGAATTAAGGTAACGTATTAGTTTGTACAAATTTAAGAGGATTGAAGAAAAAACTATTTTGTTGAAGCAAAAAATAAAAATAAAAACCTTAAGAATTGTGTTGCTTCATCTCAAAATAATCTGAACAAACACCAAATGTCATTTTTGATTGTAATTTTAAGGTCAATATTATTAACCCCCCTTACTATATATTTCCCAAATGATGTTTAGCAGAGCAAAGAATTTTTCACAGTATTTTTGACAATCTTTTTTCGTTTTTAAATTTTTTAAGCCATTTTAGGGTCAATATTATTAGCCCCCTTAAGCAATATATTTTTAGATTGTCTACAGAGAAAACCATCATTATACTATGACTTGCCTAATTACTCTAACCTGCCTAATTCATCTATTAATCCCTTTATTAACCTGGGGTCGCTACAGCGGAATGAACTGCCAACTTGTCCAGCATATGTTTTACGCAGCGGATGCCCTTCCAGCTGCAACCCATCACTGGAAAACACCCATACACACTCATTCACACACACACACACATGTTTGTTTCTGTAAAATGTGGGGACATTCCATAGGTTTCCATTCATTTTATAGTGTCCAAACTGTATATTATATTGCCCTCACCCCACCCCACCTCTAAACCCAACCATCACAGGAGACTGTGTGCAGCTTTACTCTCTGATTAAACTCATTCTGTAGGATTTATTAGCATTTTGAGAAATGAGGACGTCGCCAATGTCCTCATAATTCACCTCCTTTTTGTAATACCTGTGTCATTATACAGATTTGTGTCCTGATATGTCACAAAAACACGTACACATACACACACACACACACACACAACAGTCAATTTTAACATTCCCAATTTTTACCTATACCAAATGTCTTTGGACTTGTGGGGTAGACCGAAGTACCCGGAGGAAACCCACGCCGACGGAGAACATGCAAACTCCACACAAAAATGCCAACTGACCCAGCTGGGGCTAGAACCAGTGACCTTCTTGCTGTGAGACGATAATTGTATTTCTTTTAGTTTGTCTGGAAAATTGGCTGAACACTTTTTATTTAATGTTTATATAAGCGTTTAAACATGCTGGAATCCACACAATCGATTTGTGTTGGGACAGCATGAAGGAATTAAGTTAGCGTATTAGTTTGTACAAATTTAAGAGGATCGAAGGTAAAAAAAAATTATTGTGACAAAAAAAACAACAAAGATAAACTCCGGGCAAATTTACTACCCTCTGTTGTGTTAGAGATGAAATTATCCTCTAAATTAAACTGCTGTAAATAAACTGCTGTAAAAATGCATCAGACTAATATTTTTTTATTTTTTTGCATAAATCTGGTAATCAACCTCATCAAAACTACTAAATTTTCAATCAAAAATGCATGTTTGTATGGTGTCATGGCTTTGCAATAAAAAAAATGTGGTTATAATGTACATTTGAAAAATTAGTAACAACGCTGCCTTTGATGCAAAATAAGATTTTTAATTCGTCTTCCTAATTTACTGTCTATGGCTGTTTTTGCCCCATCGACTTATATTTTAACCACATTTTTTGATTGCAAAGCCATGACACCATATAAACATGCATTTTTATTGAAGTTTTAGCAGTTTTGATCAGGACTGAGGTTAATTAACATGTTTATGCAAAAAAAAAATAATAATAATTAGTCTGATGCATTTTTACAGCAGTTTTATGTAGAGGATAATTTAATCCCTAACATAACAGAGGGTAGTAAATTTGCCCGGAGTGTATCGTTGAAAGTTTTTTTTTTTTTTTTTTTTTTCAAAGCATTTGTAACCAAAAATCATTCCGCTAGCAGAAACACAAAAACAGTTATGGCAAAAAAATCATACCAGAGTGGATGAAAACATCCATAACAGCACATAAGGGATCATTTGTATGTCATTTTTTTCTGTCCTGATCCTTATGCTAGACAGCCACTGTAAGATAACGCATCACTTCCTTAATGTAGTATCTATTATTGTCTAATTGTTTACTTCATTTTAAGACTTTACTCAACGTTTTGTAATTCTGCTACTGTGTGTTAATATTTTTATTATTTTTACTTTTGATATTTATAATAGGCAGTGGATTAAGGGTTTCTTGGGATGGGTGTTTAAAGGGGAAAAACTAATCACATACAATTGAAGTCAGAATTATTAGTCCCCCCTTTGATTTTGTTTTCTTTTTAAATATTTCCCAAATGATGTTTAACAGAACAAGGAAATTTTCACAGTGTGTCTGATAATATTTTTTTCTTTTGGAGAAAGTCTTATTTGTTTTATTTCAGCTAGAATAAAAGCAGTGTTTAATTTTTTAAAAAACATTTTAAGGTCAAAATTATTCAATACTTTTCGAGAGTCTACAGAACAAACCATTGTTATACAATAACTTGCCTAATTATCCTAACCTGCCTAGTTAACCTAATTACACTTGTTAAGCCTTTAAATGTCACTTTAAGCTGTATATTATTTACTGTCATCATGGCAAAGATAAAATAAATCAGTTATTAGAAAAGTGCTATTAAAACTATTATGTTTAGAAATCTTCTCTCCGTTAAACAGAAACTGGGGGAATTATATAAACAGGGGGGCTAATAATTATGACTTCAACTGTATATATATAAAAAAGTTATTAAATCTCTTTCTATATATCAGACTAATCAATCATTTATTACAAATGATCAGTCAAGAGTTCAGTTTTATTTCCTGTAGTTTAAAATGTGCTTCTGAAAAAGAAAGTCTCGCCACTTTTACATTAAAAGATTAAAGACAATCTGATTTGGCATATACAAAATCAAGGCAAAATAATGTTTGCTTTTAATTATTTTTTTTTCTTCATTAGTTTGAAGCTTGAGAATTTCTGGAAAAACATAATAAAGCTGCTTTATGGTAAAAATAGCATTTTTTACTGTACAAAATAGTGTAAAATACAGTCAAAATAGTATCCTGCAACTAAAACACCTTTTATTTTTATATCTGCAATATGCAACTGAACTTCCATGGCAGCCTGAACATTTAATTTTTTGGTCACACTTTAGTTTAAGTAACAATTTGCAACATGTACTGGCTTATAACCTGCTTATTATTAAGATATTAACTGTTTATTAGCTCTTATTTTAATTATAGAATTAATTAAATTATAGAATTAATCTTATTTTATTCCTCTAATCCAAGCCAACAGCCAAACCTAAACCCAAATAACACCTTACTAAATATTAATAAGCAACTAATTAGTAGTTCATATAGCTAAAAGCCAGTTAATGGTTTGTTATAGCATGACTGGTATATTAAAATAAAGTGTGGCCCATTTTTTTATGTATCTTCTAAATTGATTTTAGGTTTAGGTTAGGGTCCGATCAGGTAGAAACCCCTCTGCACGGCTTCCCTTTTTACACTGTAACATTAAAGCATATTATGACTCCGAGTAAGGGTTACCTTGACCCTGATCCCAGAATGCCTTTGGTTATGAGGGCTCTTTGCTTGGACTTCTCCAGCAGACTGTGATCTACAAACACAAGACAAAAAAAATCCACTTCCAAACAAGCCCGATCGTAATATTTGCTTTAAAAGATGTTTACATGCACTCACTCCAAGTGTGTTTGTTAATGAGATTGTCCATTTGCACCTAAGTGTGAAGATTCACGGAAACAACAAGGACTCTAAATTTTGAGAATTATGAATCAGTACGAAAGCAAATTAGAACTTCAGTTTGACGTACTTTGTCAGATCAGTGTTAATACGTTGAGCATAATCATATTTCATTTATAATTACTTAGGGAGAGTTCATCTAAAATGAAAATTTACTCACTAGTTATTTACCCTCAAGTGGTTCCAAACCTTTATGAGTTTCTTTATTCTGTTGGAAATAAAAGAAGATATTTAGAAGAATGTTGGAAACCTGTAACCATTGACTTTCATAGTAGGAAAAGCAAACACAATGGGAGTCAATGGTTACAGGTTTTTAACATTCTTCAAAATATCTTCTGTTGTGTTCAACAGAAAAAGAGAAACTCAGACCAGTTTGTGACTAGGCATGGGCCGGTCTAAGATTCTGACAGTTCTGATAACCTTTGATAAAAATATTGCAGTTTCACTATTTTGTAATTAATGCTTTAAAATAAGATCTTTTTAAACGTCTGGGTAAAAAACTAAAAATTTTTACCCTCTTTGAACACAATATATTTTGTTTTAAGAAACATTTTAAATGTTTTATAACAGTAAACATGTCAGGCTTAATCATTAAAATGAATTGTTAACTTCTGCTCTCTTCATTAGTTTCAAAAACACAGATTTCTTTACAATTTAAAATGGCATTTTGGAAATATTTTCTGCTGGAGATACTGTTGTCCTTAAAAAAAAAGAAAGAAAAAAAGAAAACATTTTTACATATATCGTAGAATCGATATAACAGAACATTTTGGCGGTTTTAATACCTTGCCTTTTCCAGACTGCGGTATACCTTGAAAACGGTCATCATGCCATACCTATTTGTGACAAGTGAAAGTTGAGTAAATGATGACCAGGGCCAGACGGAATCTGCGGACGTTTTTTGCTATTTCTGCTGAGAATTTTGGTAAAAATCTGCGGATTTCTGCGGAATTATTTTGGGAGTATCCAGCGGAGTATCATAACTAAAACCTTAATATATTAAATAAAAAGTAATAAATTACTGAATAAAAACTGAATAAATTCAGATTTACACATTTACTCAAGTAAATAAACAGAATTGATAATGGGCCAAAAATCTGCAGAAATCTGCGGAAAATCAGTGGAAAATCTGCGGAATTCTGCGTGCGCAGATTCCGTGTGGGCCTAATGATGACTGATTTTTTAGTTTTGGGAGAACTGTTTCTTTAATTACATGCTCTATTAATAAATAAATAAAATAAACACACATCCTACACATTATAGAATTATCAATAGAATTTAAATATCTTTTTTAAAATGTGTGTAATAACAACATGTAATAAATATTACAACATTATCACTAAACGTATTGTGTTTTAGCAAGCATATTTCATACTCAATAACAAATGATTTATTATAATAAACAATTGCATCCAATACTTAAAGGGAAGGATAGTTCACCGAAAAATGATACTCAGTTTATTCACCCTCAAGTGGTCCTAAACTTTATGGGTTTCTTTATTCCACTGAACATGAAAAAAAAAACATATATATATATATATATATATATATATATATATATATATATATATATATATATATATATATATATATTGAAGAACGTTGGAAACCTGTAACCATTGACTTCCATAGTAAGAAAAGCAAACACAATGAAATGGTGTCCAACATTCTATACAATCTTGTTGTCTGTTCAAAAGAAGAAAGACAACGTGAAGAGGGAGAAAATAATGACAGAATTTTCAAATTTGGAGTAAACTATCCTTTTAAATGCTTAATCATACTGAAAACACTAGGTAATATTACAGTAAATGAATAACCCATTGTGCCAACGTAAACTTCTGCATCAAAACAACAATTTCCTTCTCTGTATTGTTCATAATACTGCATAGCTGAAACAAGAGAAACGCTATTAACAGTTGGTAAAGCTTACATGACTGTATAATGTCCTGGAAGAGGCTCGTCTGTGTCCTGTTGCGGTTTTTCAGCTGTCTGATAATGTGACGCTTCCATGTTTCGTTCTGGCGTTTAGGTTCAGAGTTTATCGCCGCCGCCATGATCATAAACAATAATAAAAAGCGCAGTAACAACGGTACAGTTTCCTAGTCATAGTTCATGGCCGTCATCCTGAACCCGTGTGTCTGTTTTCCATTGTGGAAAGCGCACAGGAAAGCGGCAGAAAGTGAGTTGCTGCGCGGCTGTAAACACATGGAGACCCGCCTGCTGTCATCATCATCGTGATGAGTAATCATGACACAAATCTCTGAGCGCGTCTCAAGCGGACAAACACAACCAGCAGAGCAGCCAATAGGATTAGTCCGTCAAACAGACATGGGCGTGGCTATGCGTGCTTATTTATTCTTTGACTGGTCACTATTTAACAGTGTATGGTCAAGTACTAATAATTCTTCGGTTATAATAATAATAATCCATATGTATCTTATTGTATTATAGAATAATAATAAATATATGCATCTTATTATAGCCTAATGTTTTGAGTAAAAGTAAACAATTTAAATATAACTTATTAAATGCAATCTTTCATAAAGACACAAAGTGCATGCCTGTATAGTTTGAATCGATTTTTGTTTTTGATTAAAGTAAATTAATAAATTCCGGATTAACCCAACTGTATTTTCAGAATGAGTCGAGCAGCCAATAGCATTAATCCGTCAAAAAGAAATGGGCGTGGCTTTGCGACCCACATTTATTAATTCATTTTCTTTTCGGCTTATTCCCTTTATTAATCTGGGGTCACCACAGTGGAATGAACCGCCAACTTATCCAGCATATGCAGCGGATGCCCTTCCGGACTTAACCCATCGATGGGAAACATCCATACACACTCATTCACACCCACACTCACACACTACGGTCTATTTTAGCATACCCAATTCACCTGGGGGAAACCGGAGCACCCAGACAAAACCCACGAGAACATGCAAACTCCACACAGAAATGCCAACTGACCCAGCCGAGGCTTCTTGCTGTGAGGCGAACGTGCTACCCACTACGGCATGGCGTCGCCACTGGTCAAGTACTAAATTATAATTCTTCTATTATAATATAGCTTTTAATCTAGCAACATTCTTATTATAGCCAAATGTTTTGTTGAGTGACACATGAATAAACGATTTAAATAGGTCTACAACAGGGATGTCAAACTCAATTCCTGGAGGGCCGCAGCCCTGCAAAGTTTAGTTCCAACCCTGCTCCAACACACTTACCTGTAGGTTTCAAACAAGCCTGAAGGACTCAATTAGTTTGATCAGGTGTGTCTAATTAGGGTTGGAACTAAACTGTGCAGGGCTGCTGCCCTCCAGGAATTGAGTTTGACATCCCTGGTCTACAACTTATTCACTTTCTTTTCAGCTCAGTCGCTTTATTAATCTGGGGTCGCCACAGCAGAATGAACCGCCAACTTATCCAGCATGTTTTTTACGGAGCGGATGCCTTACAACTTATTAAAATTCATATTTTATAAAGGCACAAAGTGCATGCCTGAATATAATTAAATTAAATGAATAAATAACTCAACATGTGGACGAAGCAGTGGTGCAGTAGGTGCTGTCGCCTCACAGCAAGAAGGTCACTGGTTCGAGATGGTGTTTCTGTGTGGAGTTTGCATGTTCTCCCTGCGTTCGCCTGGGTTTCCCCCACAGTCCAAAGACATGCGGTACATGTGAATAGGGTAGGCTAAATTGTCCGTAGAGTGAGTGTGTGAATGTGTGTGTGGATGTTTCCCAGAGATGGGTTGTGGCTGGAAGGGCATCCGCTTCGTAAAAACTTGCTGGATAAGTTGGCGGTTCATTCTGCTGTGGCGACCCCAGATTAACAAAGGGTTTAAGCTGACAAGAAAATGAATGAATAAATAACCCAACATACTGCATTTTACTTGTTCTTAAATATCAAAATGGTGTTACATGGTTTCTTACTTCGGAATTTGGTTATAGATTTACAGACCAATGAATGGTTTTTTCAGCTTTCTGATTTTTTTTATTAATAATTT
The DNA here is from genome assembly GCF_052040795.2 of Danio rerio. Classification (NCBI taxonomy): domain Eukaryota; kingdom Metazoa; phylum Chordata; class Actinopteri; order Cypriniformes; family Danionidae; genus Danio; species Danio rerio. The sequence continues at coordinate 5,763,626 of NC_141035.1, forward strand.
AATTCATTAATTTTCTTTTCAGCTTAATATCTTTATTAATCTGGAGTCGCCGCAGCGGAATGAACCGCCAACTTAGCATGTTTTATGCAGCGGATGCCCTTCCAGCTGCAACCCATCACTGGGAAACATCCATACACTCTCATTTACACACATACACTATACACATACACCTATTCTCATCAATTACTCAATCACAATAGTGGTGAATGGAAGATGCAGATAATTAAAATCATTTTAGACTAGTTCTGGCATATGTAAATTTACTATGAGGTAATAAATATATAAAATACAACTTTAAATGTTAGATGCTCACTATAATCCATCGATTAACACGTCTTACACAAGGTCACAATAAGGCGGCTGCTTATTACAGTCAAGAATTTCTGAGCCGCACAGCGCCCTCTGTCGTAAAAACAGACATAAACCGTTCTCGTTTCCTTGCTAGCAACACCCAGTGAAAAGCTACAGCTGTACAAACACTACCGCTTCATTATTTAACACTTCCCCCACAAAAAAGCCACAAGTCACTCGATGACGATTCATGCGCACGACTGTAGTTTGACGCTTCCATGACAGTTCTGGAAGACAACAAAACACAAAAGCTACAAAATCTCACGTTAATTTTGGAGGCTGTTGTGTAGTACTTCTTCAAATTCCAACAAGGTGAGATTAAATAAACATGCTACCTTTTAAAACATTGATGTATACATTATTCAAATCACAAATAACCTCAAAAAACAACACAAAAAGTCAATCATTATTTCAACATTTAATTATAAAACACAAATGGCTGATTAAAACATATTTACAAGGCTTTCCTAAAAAAAATAACTATACATGATGTTTAGTGAAAAACAACAACAATAGATTGCACATTAACAAAGCATAATCAGCACACCAGTGCAAGCAAACTGTGAGTCAGAGCCTGATGCTACGGAAAATATCGACACAGCACTATTCAGAAAGAAAACACCTGAAATAAGACAACAGAACACCCTGTAGAAATGGTGAAGAGCTACAAACGCATCAAACAACCTGAACCTCAAGAGAAAACTCGCTACATAATATTGTTCGCATTCAAAAGTAACACTGTTTCAAAACTGTACATGACTATAAACACTTTGGAGAAGAAAAAAAGTCCTTGATTGAAGTTTTTTTAAAGAAGAAATGTGTGCGAGACCTAATACACACTCATGTACTGAAATGTAGTGTTAAAAACAAATATAAAAAGGTGGAGGACTCAGCACTGCAAACAAGTTTCAAATACGCATATACGTTTATTTAAAAATGTAAAACCAAATGTAACACGTTAAGGTTTAAAGGTGCTTTTTAAGGGATTTGGGGGTTGTTTTGGCCAATTAGATGACAGGAAGAA